>NW_024082544.1:0-155483 GCF_003009895.1 Hyaena hyaena
TTTAAAAAAAAAAAAGATGTTGGAGCTCTTCTCACTAATAAAAAAAAAGAAATGAACACTGGATGCTTCGACTAGTTCATAATCTTATTTAAACAAGAAAATTAGATTATGTATATTGGTCTTTAGAAGACTTCAAGTAGTTTCAATGTTGACAACATAGTTTTTTTCATAGCTCTTACTATTTAATAATTTGTAACTCTTACAATTTAATGATTTCTTGGGGCACCTGGGTGGTTCAGTCGGTTGAGTGTCCAACTGTGGCTAAGGTCATGATCTCACAGTTCGTGGATTTGAGCCCCACATTGGGCTCTGTGATGACAGCTCAAAGCCTGGAGCCTGCTTCAGTTTCTATGTCTCCCTCTCTCTGCCCCTTGCCTACTCAACAGTCTGTCTCTCTCTGTCTCTCAAAAGTGAATAAACATTTAAAAATTAAAAAAAAACAATTTAATAATTTATTATACTGGTGTTGTTTTTCTTTTGTCCCAAGTGAGTTTTGGAATGATTGTCTAAAATTCAAAATAAAATATATCCTAAATAATAACAGAAGAACAAAATATTGCTCACCATGTAAATCAGCTATTCTAGGAAACTGTGGTCTCCAATTGTGTTTGTTTCTTTATAAGCTAAATTTGTTTTCTATCATTGTTGTGTTTTAACATGAAGAGTATTTACTTAGGATTGTGATTTCTTATTATCTACTAAACTTTGTATCCAGTATCTCAAACTACAACTGTGTCAATGAAAGAATATATGCATTTATATAGATACTGTAAACTTTGTATATATTAAGACAATTTCAACAACACAATTTTATAATAGCTAAGTGGTAATTTCTTTTCAAAAATACTTGCTTATAACTCTTTTGGATTTATAATTTGCAAAATTCTTTACGCTTACTTTTCTTCATTTTTCAAAAACAGAGTCAGAAATGGTGGAATTAAAACATTTGGGAAGTTTCTTAAGTATTTGCTTCAGGAATGTAAGTGAATAAAGCCAAGACATAAATTGACCATAATATAGATTTTCACAGTCAATTAAGGCTTGTTTCAATAGAACACCTTGCTGATACTGATTGAACATATAAAAACAATGAGCTCCATGGTACTTACACTATAGAACTCTGAGCTCTGATCAAGTGAGAGGTGGTTACAATCAATCTGTAAGTAAATATAGGAAAAACATACTTAATTTATATATGTGTTTTGAGACTTTTTCCAGATACCACTAGAATTTAAAGTTTGATATTTAAGTTGTAAAAAAAATTATGTATTATGTGTGTATTTTTCATATTTTGTGTTTTTATGTTACATATATATTACATGTATAATCCATTTTCTACCAACTGGATTTCCCACCCACACCCTTCTCCCATCAACTAATGCAGTATTGATTGACTAAAAGCAATTCCTACAGTGATATGTATGGTCCTCTTTCCTGCCCTAAAGTGAAAGTCTTGTTCACTTTCTGCCAAGCTAACCCATGAGTAGGGTGCATGACAAGAGTTTATTTTGTTTCAAATCTTGTATGATATAAATCAGGGTTGTCTGAGGAAGGCCCAACCTACTGCACACTGATCAGAGAGTTTGCGATAGGGCAACTATGTCATTTTGGGGAAACACTCCCTGACAGACTTTCTAGATCTATAAAAGGAGATTCAGACTAACAAACTCTGAGATTCTTTCTGACTCTAACAAATTCCAGGACCATATTAAAGACTGCTAAAACAAATGAGCTTATGAATCAATACAATCTCATGTAGTAGATTTTGTTGAATGAGAAAATTCTAGCATAATATTCTCATAATATTTCCTGCTTGGAGATAGGATAAGAAGCACTGTGGCAGTGGATACGGTGTGTGGTGTGAGACAGACAGAGGCTCAATTATAACCATTAAAAGCTTTGTTTACTTAATCAAGTTACTTAAAAGTTTTGAAACTCAGTTTTGTCCTCTTTAAGACTGTAAGAAATAAAAATATGTGAACCTTGTAAGATTGCTTGGCAGAAGGAGAAATAATATATATAAAGCTCCACTCTATTTCTGGAATACAATAGGAAGATAATATAAAATAAAATTTTAGTGATGTTATTATCATATTCATTTGACAGTGAATATAGTCACCCTTCATGCCCATAAAAATTCAATCAATATTTAGTATATGAGTAAATAGACCTTAGTGAGGAAGATACCTGAAAACAATTCCACCCACTGCCATTGTTAGATACAACTGACAGACCCATAAATACTGGAAGTTATGAGATAGTTTACAGATACCAAGATATGTCCAGGTTACTGCTATAAAACTAGGTGAAGCAACTTTTAATATTTAAGCGGCTAACCACTATTACCAACAGACAATGTTGTTCTGCTCAATAATTCATTTAGTGAATAATTCTTAAATACCTACTATGTCCTAAATCCTGGGCTAGGACAATAACAATATCTCTACTCCTATGCTCCTGATTCTAATGGAAGAAGATAAACTGTTAAGGAAATAAACTATAATCAAATAATCTAATCAATATTTAATATGCCAACTAGATGGAGATTTGTGCTTTAAAGAAAAATAAATCATGGTAATGGAGATAGAAAGGGACAGTGAAGAAAGTGATATTTTATGTACGCTTTTCAAGGACGCTTGTTTGATAAAGTGATACGTGAGAGGAGATTCAAAAGAAGCAAGGGGACAGTGTGTTGGGAGCTGTTCTGAACTCACTAGTTGAGAAAACTCCTTGTGAGGTTAAAGCAAGTTTGCAAGGCTCTTGCTGTCAGATGACAACCTATTCCCACCCCACACTCAATTGTTTCTCCTTGAGTAGACCCCTCAGGCACCTTGTTGATTAATCGAGAGTGACTCATTCAGGCCTTGATATGCTGATTGCACCTTGTGAAGAAATTTACTGTAGGAACTTCTTTTGTGCTTCTGGGAGCAAACATTGTGTTTCCTGAAAAACCTGTTTTTCTTAGTACTTCCCATTAAGTGATAAACAGGCTATTGACCCCTGCTGCAAAGAACTAACTTTTGCCTTTACTATGCTAAAACCATTACACTATTTGTATTTGAATGCTAAAGATATCTTCTTTCCTCATATGATGAGCATGAGTACCCTTACCTAAATCATAATAATAAGGTTATGCATATCGATGTTCTGGAGAATTTTTACTGATCAAAGAATTTATCATCAGAATGCCCCTTCTGTGCCATCCCCCAAACACTTAATCATAGAATAGAGCCTCAGACAGTGCAGAGATGCCTGGCTGGTGACCAGAAAGATTCCTGTGGCTTTCTCATCCCCCTCTTGGCTGACACCGTCCATCCTTCAGTTGGAGCCCGACTCCAGCAACAGTGCTGTTGCTCAGTGAGAATATTTGAAGCACAGAGGAGAGCAAAGGCCCTCAGGCAGGAGAGAACCTGGGTTGTTGCAGAAACAAAAGGATGTAGAAAGAATGAAAGAAAGTGGGCAATAATAAGAGGTAAGGTGCGTACGTGAGTGGGCCATGGAAACAAATTAGGATTTCACTGCATGTGAGACGGGACAATAGAAATACAATTTTGGAAATTAGCAGCATATAGATAATGTTTAGACAGGAGATCACTTTGGGAGGGAATGAACACAAAGAAAAGAAGTCTGAGAAGTGGGTACTAGAATGGTCAACATTCTATTGTTATAAAATGTGATAAATAATGTTACAATATAATTTCTTATAAATAATATATAAGAAAATGCTTAAATATTATAACATTTTATGATTTTCAATTCTTGTACTATTCCCTTCCTCATTTCATACTACTAGTAGGTAAGTGAAGTAGCCCTGGGGATGTTCTCAGACATGCTTTACAGATAAGGAAATCACCACACAGATTGGCAGAGTGACTGTTTTCAATTTAAACTGTTTTTATTTATTTATTTATTTATTTATTTATTTATTTATTTTTTTACAAATAGTTTATTGTCAAATTAGTTTCCACATAACACTCAGTGCTCATCCCCACAAGTGTCCTCCTCCATGCCCATCCCCCCCACCCCCCCACATCCATCAGTCCTCAGTTTTTGTCAGCATTCAAGAGTCTCTCATGGTTTGCCTCTCTCCCTTTCCCCCACCATTTCCGCCCTTCTTCTCCCCCTTGTTCCTCCGTCAAGTTCCTCCTAATCCTCTTATACATGCAAACATATGATATTTGTCCTTCTCTGCCTGACTTATTTCGCTCAGCAGAACACCCTCAGGGTCCATCCATGTTGCTACACATGGCCAGATTTCATGGTTTCTCATTGCCATGGAGTATTCCATGGTATAGATAAACCACATCTTCTTGATCCATTCATCTGTTCATGGACACTTAGGCTCTTTCCATGTTTTAGCTATTGTGGAGAGTGCTGCTATGAACATTGGGGTACATGTGCTCCTATGCCTCAGCATTTCTGTATCCCTTGGGTAAATTCCTAGCAGTGCTATTGCTGGATCATAGGGGAGTTCTATTGTTAGTTTCCTGAGGAACCTCCACACTGTTTTCCAGAGGGGTAAACTGCTTTTAAATGAAGAACAGGGATATGAAGCCAGAAACTCCACTTTCCAATCCTTTCTAATCCTAATATGTGTTTATTCTGATAGGCTTCTAAAGACCCTATTCTGAATCATCTGCCCACTTGCTTTGGAAGACTCCTTACAGTCTTATACTAATATGGTCTCAACTGCCTTTCTGCTAATCTGAGAAGAGAAACAAGGAAGAGAATGACTAGAGAAATAGCTATAATTTGTTCAAAACCAATAATGAAGGCTGGTGTGCTCTATATTTCTGGTAGAATGGGTGAGATTGCAATGTAGTATGAGAGAACCAAGCTTCCTATCAGAAAAACTAAATCTCAGATAAGCCCCTCTTCTTTCAGTCATTATCTGGCTTCCCTGGAGCAATTCACTTAAAGTTCTTCGAGAATTAGTTTACTCCTTACTAAAATGGACACGGCAGCATGTTGTTTCCAATGTTGAGATGCTGTCGAAGAAAGCACTTTACTGTTACATGTGACGTAATTGTTAATAACTCAAGTTTATACAAACCTAGAAATATAGGAGTATAATAAAAAATAAGTTGTATAGGGGCACCTGGGTGGCTCAGTCGGTTGGGTGTCTGACTTCAGCTCAGGTAATGATCTCACAGGTTGTGGGTTTAAGCCTTGTGTTGGGCTCTGTGCTGACAGCTCAGAGCCTGGAGCCTGCTTCAGATTCTGTGTCTCCACTTCTCTCCGCCCCTCCCCTACTCATGTGCTGTCTCTCTCTGTTTCTCAATAATAAATAAGTGTTTAAAAAACTAAAAAAATTTTTTTTAATTAAATTAAAAAAATAAGTTGTACAGGCTGTATCCTAAATTAAGTATATTTAAATACATTCATATGAATAAGTAGATTTCACTTACAAGCATAAGAATGCATTTTATCTTTCATGGAATACCTAAAATTTATTAACAAAGCCTCTATTACCACAAGCACACTTAATCTGCAGGTTCAACTGCTCTATCAGTGCTAAATGTATTAAAAATCATGTTTTGCCTTTGAGTCTTCTAAATAGTTGTCCAAAATATATGTATTATATTGATATATAGATAGCAAGAAAAAGTTCTCTTTGTAAGAGTGTTGATATAGAACATAATATAATATGATTACTATAGTGTAGGATGATAATTTAGAGAAATACATGGGGTTCTTAACTAGCAAGTTCAAGTCATTGACAAATAAATAAACCTCTTTATAACAAACACTTTTTCTGAGGCACCTCGGTGACTCAGTCAGTTAAGCATCCGACTTTGGCTCAGGTCATGATCTCACAGTTTGCGGGTTCGAGCCCCACATCAGGCTCTGTGCTGACAGCTCAGAGCCTGGAGCCTGCTTTGGATTCTGTTTCTGTGTCTCTCTGCCCCTCCCCAGCTTGCACTTCGTCTCTCTCTATCATTCAAAAATAAACATTAAAAAAGAAACAACAAAAAAACCCCACACTTTTTCTTTCAGTTCTAAAATAAACAAATAAATTGATATAATGATCAATTAATCAAATATTCCTAATAACTTAACAATTTTCAAATATGGTAAGTCATTAATGTATGGTTGTTTTGTTATCAGTATCAGAATCTGCATTGTATGAATGGAGGTCTTGGCCCTTAGATTCCCAAGGAGAAGATTTAGTGGGGATCCATGCTGTAATAAAGACACCCTGAAGGAAAGTAGCAAGCACAGCAGTGTATTAAAGGGAAAAGTAGGCAGGAGGGCAGCAGGAATCACCCCTGTGTTATTTTGGGATTGGATATTTGTTGCATCTCTCTGAACTGAGCTGAGCTGCAAGTACAGTGGTGTCTAATGGAGGCTGCTTCCAATCATTTTAGGGAACTCTTCCCACAGATTGGGAGGGCGAGTTTCTGACTCTACAAAGTGGTACCAAAACCATCTTGGCAGCCTTTCTCCTTGTGTGGGGGTGGGGCTGTACTTGCAAAGCAAATGTATTATAATAAGTCTAGAGGTTACCCCAGGGCAAAGGTGGAAGAGGAAAGTATATGCTTCAAACCTGTGGCTCTTGATCTGTCCACCTCAAGGTCTTAGAAGTCACTAAGTTGAGGATGTGTCCCTCTGGCTTTCAATGTGTAGTTCATTTCTCACCATCCTCACCTCCAGCTCATAAGTTATCATTCTTCTTCAAGGACTTGGGACTCTGTGCTGAGGTGTTCCTTCCACTGCTCTTGTCTAGCTTCAAACAGTTTTATAATCTAACTGCAATAACTGTGAAATGTAATATATATAGTAACTAAACCCAAAGGGTCTGTTTACATAAATGCATATAGTACTATACATTGTATGGTATTGTGTGTACTTTATTCATTCCTTAGAATCATTAGAAACATCTAATCTTCCTCAGCTTTTGTAGGAAATGAAACTGATCAGACATCTCCCTTCATCCTGATCTGAGATAAACACAAAGATGATCTCAAAAAAGGCAAAGTCATAAAATAATTTGCAGAATTACCACTGTTGGTAAATTATTGTATCTTTATTCTATCAATATGCATTTGCACTAGGGAAACATGGATAGTCTGATTTTATGAAGCACTAGTGGTCATTCTGTTGAAAAAAATAAAGAGAAGACGAGGAAAGTAGGATCACGATGGTGTATGAACAGTAAGAAGTATTTTTGTTTTGTTTTGTTAGCTGTTTAGATATCAGTAAAACATTTCAGAACTCTGGCTGGGCTGGAATGATTCTCAACATGGTCTAAATTTTAGGCAAACTCTAATGTCAAACTCTAATCAGTACGTCACTCTTTGGTATCTGTACATTTATTTTTTTAAACTGAGGCATATTCTTTCTTAATTTGGATTTCAGAAGGGAGTTTTTTTTTTTTTAATTAAGCTTATTTCATTTAGGAGATATACAGCATGAGGTGCAGAGAGAGAGGGATAAAGAGAATCCTAAGAGGGCTCCTCGCTGTCAGTGTAAATCAGGGCTCAATCTCACCAACCATGAGATCATGGCCTGAGCTGAAATCAAGAGTCAGACACTAAACTGACTGAGCCGCCTAGATGCCCCAAGAAGGGAGCTTTTATGAGCACTATAATTTCTATTTCTCATGGTTAGATCATCCTCAGAGGATGGCTAATTAGATTAATATTTCAAGAAAGAAAGAAAAATAGTTTACATGCATTTTATCATCACAAAAATGTCTGGTAAGGGGTCATATTTTCACATCAGAATAAATAATTCCCAAACAGTAGGGTAAATTACCTATACTAAGTGTTTGCTAATGCATATTTCTGAGATTTTATTCAGGTGCAGAGTAAGGCCCAAGAACCTGCATTCTGATAATGCCAAGTGATACAGAAGTTAAGCACTTGAAAGCACTAAAATTAGATAATAAAATTATGTTTAAAATTATTGTTTTAAGGAAGAATAAAGTAATGTCGCAAAATTAAAAGACTATTTTAATTTCTGAAACAGAAGAATGAAATTCAGATGAAATAATACTTTAGAAAGATATTTGATTATAATTAACAATTCTTTATTAATAATACTGGATTAGTTTGAAATATAGTTATTTTTATGTTAAGGATTCTTCATTGCTTTTTTTTAGATTTCATCTTTAAACTACCTTTCACAATTTTCATGAAGATAAAAGATTGAAAACCTGAAAACAATCCATTTGCATTTAATACAAATGTCAATACAAATATATATTCACTCATTGATAAATATTTATGAGTGGAAACCAGTGCCAGACACTCAGATAGGTGCTTAAAATATAACAATGATCACAACTGACCCTAAGGCCATGGATATTGTCTGGACTAGTGCCTCTTAAGTTTTAATTTCCATTAGAATCACATGGGGACCAAGATACTGATTAAGAAGGTCTGAGGTAAAGCCTGAGATTTTGTAACTCTAACAAGTAGCTGTTGCTGGTCCTTGACCATATTTTGAGTATAAAGGGTAAGAGAATCTAAACATCTGCTCTTAGAGATATTTCAATAGGCATTAGAACCACTGTAGTCATCAATATCTTCACTGGAATGTAGATAAAGTAGGGAAGGAAGGGTGAAAGAAATTTTGCCCACAGTAGTCCCTAATAATACTCTGAGAGTTAGAAGAAATGGTTTCCAAGGTTATCTTTTATATTAGAACCAGTTCATCTAAGTGTATTTTAATCTTTCCAAACATACCCAGTCTTTGATATAGAATAAGTGTTAAACGTGTTAGTAATTGTTGATTCTTGGGAGCCATTCTGAGCCCATTAGTTGAGAAAACTCCTTGTGAGGTTAAGACAAGTTTGCAAGGCTCTTGCCATCAGATGATGACCAATATCCACCGCCATTCAATTATTTCTGCCTGAGTACCACCCCCAAGGTACCTTGTTGACTGGTATCGGGAGGGACTTGTCCCCTTATTCTGGCCTTGGTATGATGATTGTACCTTGTGAAGGAACTAATTGTAGAAACAACTTCTTTTATGAGTATGAGAACAAACATCATGTCTCTGACAGGTCCCGTTTTCCTCAATACTTCCCTTGAGCTATAAATAAGCTAATGACCCTTACTCATAAAAGATTGACCTTTACGTGTACAATTCTGTTTCTACCGTTGTGTTAGTCCAAGAGGTTCATACAGATCAACATGTAAATAAACTAACCAAAAATGTTTCTCATGCCCTAGCTATTCAAGAAATCACAGACAAAAAACTAGACACAAAGTTAAATGCACTCAAAGAGGCTATCCTATGTACTGGAAATGAGCTAAACTCTTTAAAAGTACAGTAGGCTCTCAGGTGCCATAAAGAATATAACTGGACAATCAAATCTTACCTGGAGACAAAGAGCCTAACTTAGAGAAAAGGAACAGATAAGGGCCAAACATAAGTTACTACATATATCTTTGCTAACTGGTGATGTATAGCAGTCCCTTCCCTGAAGCCTACATTCCACAAACACCTTCCCTTACACTGGCAGCTGTGATGAGGATGGATAAGAGTATCTACAACTTAACCTATGACTTAATCTTAGCATTACTAAAATGTGTATGTCATCCTGTTTTTCACTAAGAACACCCTTATTTTCTAAGTTACTCAACCTCACTGTAATTGGGGTAATTCTGAAAGAATACTTCCATAAAACCTGTTTCTGTACACTTTCCAAAGCATCTTGTCACAGGGAACTATCCACTGTAAAAATTCCATTTTCTGATGCCATGTTATCATTTGGCTTATAGATAAAAACCCCAAAACTGACAGGACAGAGATGCCTGCCTGGTGATCAGAAAGAATCTCGTGTCTCCCTCACTCTCTCTCACTGACACCGCCCATCCTTCAGGGACCCCTGGAGCAGCTGGAGCTAGAGTCAAGCATTTGATAGTCACATAATCAGCAATCTGCAACTTCTGATATTTTATAGAACACTGCCTGTATTCTAGAGAGGCAGAAAATGACCTAATCTTTTCTCAAGATGCCTATTAATAGAGATGGACTAGTGTGAGTCATATGTAAAACATTTAATAAAGTTTTCTTGTGACAGAATTCAGATATATATTTGTAATTTCACTGAAATTTAATTTTACTCAAGTAAAATTGTCATAGGATCAAATGTCATCTATATTTTGAAGATTGATCTGTTTGTAATTTTTTAGATACATTTTAATTCATTAGTGAAGAAATGTTTTGGAATTTTCAATTCTGGGCGATGAGAAAAAAGGAAACAATGTATTTCCACATCGAGACTTTTCTCACAATTGTGAAAATAAAAACAAAAGGTCACTCATATGCTATACTCAATGGCAGCATTAACAGCAACAGAGATCACTGGGGAAATTTACTTGAAAGAGGCATAGCTTGTGTGCAGGTCTTCAATACATACAGCATTCTTTGGTAGCCCTCGAAGAAACAGGTGGGTCAGATACAGTGGTGATTAATAGATTTTCAGGAGTTTCGCTATCTGGTGATTAAACACAGCCTTAAAAATTAATTTATAGAGGCGCCTGGGTGGCTCAGTCGGTTAAGCGTCCGACTTTGGCTCAGGTCATGATCTCACAGTTCGTGGGTTCGAGCCCCGCATTGGGCTCTATGCTGACAGCTAGCTCAGAGCCTGGAGCTTGCTTCGGATTCTTTGTCTCCCTCTCTCTCTGACCCTCCCCTGATCACACTGCGTCTCTTTCTCTCAGAAATAATAAAAAAAAAAAAACATTTAAAAATAAATAAATATTAATTTACATATACAGAATTAAATAAATGTCTTAAAAAGCAAAGGCAATAAATACACAAAGCCCCTCACTTACTACTCATCTTCTACATTTTGCTAATATCTATATTCTTAAGGTTATTTATATTTCTCATATCTGTCTGTGGAAAAAACTATGTGATTCTGTGCAGCCAAGTATCTCTCTCATTCTTTATTTAGTGACATCATGTGGGTAGCTTGAATTCATTGGTGTTTGGGATATTTACACCACAGAAAATGGACAACGCACATTATGAATCACATACCACCATATCCTGCCCGAAGGCTGGCTGTTAAACATTTATAAGCATAACACTTGCCAGAAGTCAGTTTGGAAGAATGGTCTTCAATCCTGGAGTTCTGAAAACTTGAAACTACATGATTTTGGGATACACTGACTCTGCTCTTGCATGATTTTTGGCCTTGATATTACAACATGATCTGACAAAGCCTTGGATCCGGTTGTGCTTTAGGAGATCAGCATGCACCATGGAAGGGAATACCAGCTACTTCCTTTTGCAGTTGACCAGGTTCAACTGCATTAAGCACTACTCAGTAAGTAAGGAGATTTGCATAAATAGAATTCCATTTGGGATACTAGCTTTTATGGATCACTCTTCAATAAATAAATCTCTACAATTCAACCATGTTTCAAAATATATTTTTTTGGAAAAGGAGATTTCAAAATGGAGCAAGCAAGCCTAAGTAAGAGTCTCTTTTAAAATAGCAACTAATCCCAGTTATACTAGTTTCAATTCCTGTTTTGCATAGAGGACCTGAATGAGAACTGCATGCACATGACCTTTCCCCTGTATAACTTTGTCCCCTCTATCTTCCTTGGAACAGGAGTCAGGTTTTTACCTGAATCTGTGTCTCCCAAGTTCGAATTTCTGAATTCCAATAAATGCCTGTTTGCTTTTTTTTTGTATGTATGGGAATTCTTAATTGGTCAACACTTTTCATGTATTACACGTTATATATTGTGATAAGTGCAATCAGAGAAGGGAGTCACTTTTCAAAATTGTACATAACATGATGTAACACATGAGAGATCTTGGAAAGTCATTAATTTTAATGGTTTACATAAATTTTAAAAATTTTGGTATTACCTTTGATATGGGATTTTTTGTCCTGTGTAAGTGTCCCAATATAAAAAGAAATATGTACTAATACACCAAGGTTTTTTAAAAAATCATTTTATGTGGTCTTTTATCTCTCTTTTAATAATACATCATAGAAGTTTGCCTGCCTGGAATGGTTAAAATGAACTTTTGAGGTACCTTCCTGGCTTACCATTCTATCACTCTTTGATTTGTTAAGGATTAGTGTACATTCAGTCTGTAAAATAAGTTGGTTATGTGTAGGGGAAAAAAATGTTTATTTCTTTGAAATCATCATCCCAAAAACAGTTTGCATGCATGAGCACTTTGATTCCTTTGAACAGGTGGAATCACTGTGGAGTCCTTCGGTACACCCCCTTACATTAGCAGAGGAAAACTGATCTCATACCCCAACTCTCCTTTCATGTCTTGGAAACCACAAAATATGATGCAAATGTCAAATACAACTGTAATACTAATCATGGTTTATTAAGATGTAAGCTATTGAAAACTGACTGCTAATATTTGAGGTAAATGTCGTGTCTATAACTGAAAGCATTGTCTTAAAGGATTCCTTTTATTCAAGAAAAATACTTTCAGGAAATCACACTCCAATTCTATTTACATTTCATTTCAGTTTTAAACTGCATTAGCATTAGCTATTCTATTCATTCAGAGAAGTAACAAATTCAATGCAATAAGAATGTTAATTTTCTCATAGGGTTGCTAATATATATTTGAAGGAAAATGGTATTGGTATTTTTCTAATCACAAAAGGAAAGCCTGCAAAAGTGCCAGTACTTATTTCTAAAGAAACTTGAAAAACTGTATGCATTCCTTAGATCTACTAAACAACAATTCTTAAAGGGACAACATATTTAACTCTCTATGGGACCTGCATGAAATAACAATGTGAAAAGAGATGTGCAGAATGAAGAGAGAAGAATAAAAGGTGATGCCAAGGAAGGAAGGAAGGAAGGAAGGAAGGAAGGAAAGGAAAGGAAAAGGCTGGTTGATTTAAGTGAATTTAAGCAAATTTAAGTAAAGAACTGGTTTAAAGAACTAATTTCTAATTATTACATAGGCATTTGGTGTCCAGCCTTGTTCTCTTCTAGAATACTGGCTGATTTAAATAGTGAAGCAGGACTTAGAATATTGAGAAGGAGAAATCAGAATACCTCCCTCTACTTGCCTATTGTTGATTATACTTCCTTATTGATCAGTGACTAATTCTGTGATCTGACACATTTTCTTTCTTCTGGATGCTATTAAGACACAAGTAAAAGCATATTTGAGAAAACATTTAAAAGTACAAAATATCATGCAACTAGCAGCTGTAATGTGAATATTAATTATCATTAATGAAATGAAATGGTGATTTCTGACTTAATAAGAGAACAAATCTTAGTGCCAGGATTCCGATGCTCTAGGTTAGAGTCTGCACTAGTCTCTTCAAGTTGTATTATCTTAGGCATGTTTTTACCATGTTATATTGTCATCTATGAAGTGCTATATGACTAATGGATTTACAGAAACAAAAATTATATTGTGAATGAGCTCTTAAATCCATGTACTGTTAAACAAACACAGGAAGAGAAAATGTTTTTGTTGCTGTTTTGTGGCTATTATATACTTTAGAAACCAAATTGCCAATTTTCCTATGAAAACATAATTGTAGTAGAATAAAGTAAACAGAATGTAAAATGGTCACACATACTCAGCTAACAAACCAATGCTTTCTTTGTTTATATCAAAGGAATTTAGAATATCAGTAATTCACCTGAAATGAGCCTCTTGTCTGTTTAAGGCAATCTGCTCCTGTTTCAATGAGAACAATTAAATCTAGAGTGGTGAAGTTATTTGGCCAAGGACTCATAAAGCAAGAGTTAGAACAGAGGACTCCCATCTTAGGGTGGCAATATCTTTCCTACCATATCACGATGCCTCTGTTATTTATTCATAGATTAGCTGTCAAACAACAAAAAGTCTTTTGTCATATTAGGATTAGAGCCACCACAATGTGGCTTGGAAGGAATCAGCCGACATAAGGTGGAATCATCTGTGAAGAGAAAGAGGTCATTATTGGCTATTTCTGTGAGGTGGCTTGAAAGGAGGAGGGGAAGAGTGTCACACTCTGCATGGATCCTTGAAGTTTTTCAGGATAACACTCCATTAACAATGACAAGTTGCCATCTGTTAGTGAACTCTTCCAGAAGAGAGCGAAAGCTCCCCAAGAACATTTTGCTACAGTCAAACTGATTCTCCAAATCGAGCCCTTGGTTTTGTTTTATGTGCCAACAGATATCCATGGTCACTGTAAACTTTCTCAGTGAACTAGCTAAGTGTCAAGGAATAAATTATAAGTATTTCTAAATTATAAGTTGCTACTTGAAAGAAGCTGTCAATTATTCTAAAAAAAAAAAGCCATTGAAATTACATTATAATAACTTTGCCTGCAAGTTTATCGAGCAATGCGGCTTTCGGGTTATTCTCTACCAAACTGTATATTTGTAGGAAAGTGGCATCACCCTTACCTGGGGGAAAAAACTGACCAGTTTAATGAATTCACTTTAAATATTTCTCTTGCTGATGTCCTGATAAAGGTGGGGTAAATACTGAGTAGTAAATCATGAGGACCTCTCCATTTCATGCATGCTAAATTTGAGAAAAGTCAGAGAAGGAAATATTTTTACCCCAGCATATTGACAGTGTAGAAGATATATAAATCTTTTGATAAATAATATCTTCACCTGTTTGCATATAGTTTTCAGCAACTAAATACTTAGTATATTATTATTATTTTTCTTTAAATAATAAGAAAAATCCCAGGTTTATAGAGGCATAAAATAATAAAGATTTATGTGTGTTAGGAACACAGTTCATATTTAAAATAGTAGTCACTAGATAGCACAAAAAGTGATGTTGCAAAAATGTAATCTTGGACATATGGACACTATTGAAGTTTAAAATGAAAGAAATTTAATGTCTATTTATTTTTGAGAGAGAAAAAGAGAGAGCATGAACTGAGGACAAGCAGAGAGAGAGAGAGAGATGGAGAATCTGAAGCAGGCTTCAGGCTCTGAGATGCCAGCAGAGAGCCCGACTCAGAGCAAGAACTCAGGAACCGTAAGATTATAACCTGGGCTGAAGTCAGATACTTAACCAACGGAGCCACCCAGGAGCCCCAACACTATTAAATTTTAACTAAGCCTTGTCCTCCTGGAGCATATCAAAGGTTAAAAACTCTCCCCACCCATTTGTATTTTAGGAAACATGTCACTGAAAATAACCACCCTTTCCATAAGATTTACACAAAACTAAACAATGCCTCACTTGTCCATCTATAACTAGGCCAACTCCCCATATTCCCATTCTTTGCCTCATAAGTGGTTGAACTACTTGTCAGTGATCACTTGGAACAAAATACTTGCTAACTAAACTTCGGTCGAAATTCTCTCCTTCTACTAGATTCCTGACGTTTTTGGCTGCTCATAACCTGAGCACGAGACAACCCTCCTTCAACAGCATTGCACCGCCACTGCCCCCTGCCACCGCCTCCAAAGAAGGCTGGCCTCAGGGTAATACATTCTCTGACCTACCATCACAGCAGACCGGTCTATCATCTATCATCTTATTTCCCCATACCCCATTCTTTCTGGCTTTATATATGCCTCCCTATAAAAGAAACATGTTCAGAAAAGCTTAGTCCTTGAGATGCTTGCAGATCTTCTGCTCACAGCCCTTCTCCCAAGTGCAGTAGTTCTCTGCCCAGTCATTCAATTTCCCTCTCCCTGCCCTGTGACCTTGTGATGATACTATTCAATAAAGTCTCTTTTACTGAGTCTGAATTCTTCACTTGACAATAAAATGCAATGGATATGAACCTCTTTGAATAGCTTTGTACAGGGACACTGTAGAAAGTACTGGAAAAACTGTTAGTCAAGATTGCCCAGAAATTTTGACCATTTTCATCTATTATTCCAATAGTAACACCTTTTCTGTAACTGTCTTGTCTTTCTTTAAGAAGAAATCATCAAGGCCTCACCTTGATGCAGTATATTATTTAATTTTTAACAAACATCCATAAAGAGCAAAAAGGTCATTTCTATGATTTAGATTTACAGCAGATGATGCACTCGTGTGTTTTGTAAATCACCCATTTTAATACTTCATGTAATTTCTCCAAATAAAAAAGAAGCAAACATACAAAAGAAATGACCTACACACACTCAAAGCAATCTGAAAGAACACATGGGGTAAAGTGTTTCTCATCTTGCCAAACTGAAAATTGGGCTTCAAAGAATGTTTTTCCTTGAAATTAACAGCATTTCTAGATGAGTCATTTTGAAAGAAAAAATAAAATTCTACCTGTGATTCCCCCTCTGTACTAGAACCAATGATAGAGACTGCTATTTCACCTCCATGCTATGTTAATTAATAAATCAAAGGAAGAATGTGCATAATGATAAAATATTTTTAAATAGGTTTCAATAGGAAAATGGCAGCATGCTCTAGCTTTTTCAGGCTTTATCTGATTTGTTTGTGCTAGCTTCCACAATTTGTCATGGTCAAACTGAGTTTTAAAACTATTCTCTAAGGTAGCTGCTATGTCACAATATTGATGTTCTTAGAGGATTTAATGAGAAGGTGCTAAATTTTAATATCAAAATCACTGGTGGAACTAATAATGGTCAGATGAAGGATCAGCCCTCATGGGCTATGAGTGCAATTTAATATATATGCTTTAAGCACTTCCTAGTACCTGGCACTGTTCCTCTGTGAATTAACTGTTAGAGAGTGGTTCAAAGAAAAAGTGGTGGTGCATTAGAACCAATGCATTTAATTCTCTGTATCCCTATATGCACAACTTTGGGGGAATGTTCTGAGAGATGAGAAGAAAAATGGAGATCCAAAAGTGTTGTTCTTTTTCTATCTGAATTAAAAACTTCCCAGGGTCTGGGAAAGAGGATTCCACCCTGCAATAGTCCCCGCCACCTCCATCCTCAGTTTCACTTTCTGTGATTTCAGTAACCCGTCTCGCGGTGACCTATGGTCGGGAGCAGATTATCTTCCTTCTGACATATGGTCAGAAGATCAAAAGTAGCCGAACACTACAAACATTATGTCATAGTACCTGTGTCATTCACCTCACTTAATCCAATCACTTAAGCATTTATCACCTCACATCATCACAAGAAGGTCTAGAACCATACAGGAGAAATTGTGAGAGACAGAGAAGATGTGAGAAGCAAAGACAAAAGAAAAATTATATGTCCTTACAACACACAGCCCACTCGAAGTCCTTTAGACACACAGCGTGACCTTCTTCTGGGGACTCAGTTGCCTCAATGATGACAGATTGCTAAGGGCAAAAGGCAATCTTTGCCTACCCCTTCCCCCCAGGATCCTGTGAGTCTACTTTTTTTTTTTAATATTTTTATTTTTTTTAAATATTTTTATTTATTTCTAGGAGAGAGAGAGAGACAGACAGCGAGAGCAGGGGAGGGTCAGAGAGAGAGGGAGACACAGATTCCAAAATAGGCTCCAGACTCTGAGCTGGCAGTCAGCACAGAGCCCGACGTGGGGCTCGAACCCACGAACCGCGAGATCATGACCTAAGCGAAAGTCGGATGCTTAACCAACTAAGCCACCCAGGCGCCCCTCTGTGAGTCTACTTTAAACATATACAAATTCCTTTGGAAACTTACTTCATCTCTACCCCTCAAGGTATATGTTGATAAACCTACTCAAGGCGTCTGGCCTGGAGCACCTGGGTGGCTCAGTCGGATAAGCATCCGACTTCGGCTCAGGTCACGATCTCACAGTTCGTGGGTTCAAGCCCCGCGTCAGGCTCTGTGCTGACAGCCAGCTCAGAGCCTGGAGCCTGTTTCAGATTCTGTGTCTCCCTTTCTCTCTGACCCTCCCCTGCTTGCTTATACGCTGTCTCTCAGAAATAAATTAAAAAAAAAAAAAAAAAGCGTCTAGCCTGCTGATATACATCTGAAGGGGCTCAAGGCTACAGTTTTACTAGACACTAATAAATGACCTTTTCATATCAATTTCCTAGCCCTCTCAGGGCCCTGGAGACCTTGTTTCCACAATACCTTGGAGGTTTGTGCTGGCCCTAAATCCCTCCCAACTTGAAGGTATGTAAACAGTGCAGCTCTTTCTACCTACAAGTCCTGTCCCCTTGCTTTAATAAAACCACTTTTTGCACCAAAGACGGCTCAAGAATTCTTTCTTGGCTGTTGGCTTGGAACCCCATTTCCCCATCAAGAGAGGGAGCCTACATTCACATGAACTTTATTACAGTATATTGTTATAATTGTACTATTTTATTAGGTATTGTTGATCTCTTACTGTGCCTAATTTATGTATTAAACATGATCAAAGGCACATATGTATAGAAAAAAGATGGTACATATAGGGTTCCAAGTAGTTTTAGGCATCGAATGGTGGGGGGGGAGGGGAGAGTCTTGGACCGTATCTCCCACAGATAAGGGGGGGACCACTGTACTATATATAATGATGGAGCTAATTTTGCCTTTTGAATTCTGATTCCTGCCATCTGCCTTGCTCACTGACGATCTGCTTCTTTTCTGCTTGGGTAGACTTCCCAGATCAGTTCTCATTCCTGCTGCTCAGGGCTTGACCCCCAACTCCTGCCCAAACTTACACATTCTTTTCCCATCAGGGCTCCAGAATACAGTTTCTTTTCCAACTTCCTGTTCTTGTTAAACCCAGGCTGCTGTCAAGTCTGTTTCTTTTCTTTGGATCTAGTTTTGAAATTGACCCCATTCCTTTTGAACCGCTTTCAGTAGCTGATTAGAAAATGCTCTGTACACCTACGCTCTTTTAATTGATGGTTCCTTTGCTCAGCATCTTGTAGGTATTCCAACCATCCTGTTTGAGTGGGCCCCAAGTTCTGCTGGAATTATGGCCAGTCATTATTTCCACTGTTGTCTCCTTTCTCACATCTTTTGATACAGTAGCTGATTTTCAGGTTTTAAAATTTAATGTTATTAACCTGTATTATATAACTATTTTTTTCTGAAGTTTGAGTTGATAATCTTGGGAAATTTGTAACTATCAAATAATTATTCATACATACACACACATACATACACACCACCAGAGGTCTCAAGGACTGTTCATTTTATTTTTAAAAACTTTACATGTGATTTCTATTATTTTTAGCAGTTTTCCCTTTGGATCTGAAAATGTAAAATAACAACTGTAGTCATAACTTTTATTTTGTTTAATCATTAAAGAGTTATCTTTGAAATATGAGACCATATATTGTCCCATTTTTAATTAACCAAAGATGATTAAGATTAGAGCTTTTTACATCCTTATGCAGTCATAAAATATATAAACAAACATTTTTTTAAGGAAATCTCTTCTAGAATCAGCAGCATTAGTCATTAGGTATGTATGTAGACACACACACATCATGTATATGAGTCTGTGGGTGTATATTCATATATATATATATATATTTAGGATTATGTGTTCAGACTTTCAGTGTGCTTCAACAACATTGGCATATTCTCTTCAAAGGATTCACATAGGAATTGGGGATCTTACTTTATACAATGCCAACTTTTATGGTGGACTTTCGTTCTGTTTATTTCAAATCGCTGGTCCCTCTCCATTCGCCTTTGTACTGACTCCTAGCTTACCTTAGGCCAGGAAGCATGCTGAGCAGCTTCCAACAAAGTAAGACCAAGGATGTCTCACAATCAGCTCTGCAGGAAGGACTGTATGAAGTTGAGTTGTATCCTCCCTCAGAGTCAGCTCTAAGCCATCTCTTTGCTAATGAGCCCAGTTTTCACCAGCATGCAAAATGCTCTGCTGCTGTTTCACAGTGTTGGCTGCTTTGCTAACTTTTCAGTTACAGTGAATTTCTTTTTTTTTTTAATTTTCCTTGGAAATGCTTTGCAGTTTTCTGCAATGCTGAGGATTTTCCAAAATCAATGAAGAAGAATGAGATTCTACAATCTCCTATTTTAAATTTTGTTTTCAGGGATTCTTTTCTTATTTTTGGTAACCATGTCAGATTAAAAGAATTCCCTTTTATCTCCTGAAACATTCTTGCAAGAAAGTGCACATGACAAAGAATTTGAGATTTTATTTGCTTTTGCATATAATGGTTTGTCATTGTTTAGCAATCTCTTCACTCTATACCCACTAAGTACAGAGTATTATCACTAATTTTTATTTGTGGCTAACTGAAACACAGTATTATATTAGTTTCAGATGTACAGCATAGTGATTTGGTATGTATATACTTTACAAAATGGTCACCGCAATAATAATTCTTGTTACCATCTGTCACCATACAAAGTTTTTACGATGATAGGCTATATTCCCTGTGCTGTGTGTTACATCCCTGTCTTATTTTATAACTGAAAGATTTTAAATATTCATTTATTTGATTATGTATGAGTTTGATTATTTTTATATGCTTGTTCCCTTTGGGATTTTTAGTCTATAAACTTACATTGATGTTCTGTACTTAGTTTTTGTATCACTATTGTTTATATTTTCATTCAATCAATAGATGCTTATTTGAGTATGTACTCTATGCTAGATCATTCTCTTGGCAGTGAGGATACCATATAGAACAGAAGACAATTACCTCCTCTGGAGCTTACATGCACAGGAGTGCGGTGGGGAGACTGGCAATAAAGCAACATAATAAACTGATTAAACATAGACCAAGTTAGATAGTGATAAGTGATGGAGGGGAATAAAGAGGGGCTTTCAAATTTGAATAGTGGCAAAAGATGGCTTTCTCTTGGGGAAAATCAATATTTGATTAAAGATCTTCTGAAAAAAAAGAATGATGGACCCTGCAAATACCTGAAGAAGAAAACGTGCCAAGCAAAGAAAATAGAAAAGAAAAATGCACTGAGGCAGGAGCAGGCCTGGTGTGTCCTGGGAACATCAGGGATGCCAGCATGGTTGGAGTGAGGCCTGTGAGGGATGAGGACAGGGGTCATTCTGCAATAATTCAGGTGATCAATTATGGTAGCTTGGATGAGGGCAGAACACATGAGGTAGTGAGAAAGCAGAATGGTAAAAGAACTCAGATGGGGCAGAAAAAATAGTGTTTTAAAGTAAGCAGTAAATTAGAACTAGGGTAGAGAAGAATGAGAATTTGATGTCTTTAAGATATATTTCCACTTCTCATTTTGTACTAAGAAAACCTTTCTATAGATGATTTTTAATGCCTTCTGCAATATGCTGAAATTTCTATCAATTCAAAATTAAAAATCTCCTTATGAAACTATTCACCTCCAACACTCTGATTTTATTCAGGTTATATTATGTATCAAAGGTTTTCCCTCTTTTACTGTTTTTTGTGTAAGTAAATAACATTCACTAATAGAATAGGTTTAGAAATAAGAGTCCAAAAATACTATCTTGCAACTTTGTGTTTCAGGTTGTTTTATTAATTTTTAAAATCTAGTAAACAATGAATGTTTATAATGCATCTCCCCCCCCCCCACCCCAATACATTGATTACTAGGTGTAGGAATGACTCCTAGGATTTTGGTCCAATGGTAAAATTTTCCACAAGCAACAACAAAAGACTGTGATTACCCCTATTTCCAAAGTCATTTATTATATTAGATAAAAGTGCAATAGCATAGGGAAGAATAGTGTGTGTGTGTGTGTGTGTGTGTGTGAGAGAGAGAGAGAGAGAGAGAATGTGACCTATAATCTTGTTGCATGAAAAAAGCAGGTCTTTATATACATACATAAACCTGTTACTTGATATTTACATTACCATTTTTATTTGAAAAAAATCATGGAGGCTTTTCATAATTCCATTCTGAGAGTTTGAAGGAAAAGTTTTTCTCCAAATGAAAAAAATTATTCAGTGTCAGTTTTATGTAATACGTGGATGAAAGTATGTAGGTTCAATAAGAATTTATTTTTTTACTTTATAGGGGTTAGATGCAAAATATTACGGAACAGTACTTCCTTTGTATAAATAAATGCTCTAAGTTAAACTCTAAACACTTGATAGTGACAAATTTTCTGTTATATTCTCAATGACATTAAAAACATAAAAAATTTAAATGGTTGTACCAATTCAATGGTCCATGTAGTTGACTGTACATCTGGATCACCTGGAAGGACTTTTTCAAACACAAATTGCTGAGCTCCCTCTCTGAGAGTTTCTGATTCAATACATTGGGGTGGGGCGCAAACATTTACAAAAATGTTTCTTCCACTGTTCACTGAACAGTGTTTCAGAAGTCAGACCAACCATGCCTCCCATAAAGCCTCATTCTTGACTTCTGCATCATTTTCTGAAAATTTATTTTCAGTACCTTACCCTGAATTGGGTACTGCTCTATAGAGAACTTGAGCATGAAGTACATGCTCCAAGAATGCATTGTTTCTAGTGAATGGATTAAATTTAGACTGTTTATTTCTTAACCCCAGTAAGTCTGATGAATGGATTAAATTTAGACTGTTTATTTCTTTTTAGCCCCAGTAAGTCTGATGACTTAATTTTCCCAGTTGATATATAACAAAGCCTTTTTTCTACCAGTTCTTTTAGTCTGTTTCTGAAGATGTTTACAAATGAAAATCCTGTAAATTTGCCACCATATTTGAGCTGGAGACTGGGAAACAGAACCGAAGAGAAAATTTTACAGGGCATTCTTGTTCCTCACCAAGTGGAAACCTGAAGCAGGGATCTGAGTGAGAAAAATCTCTATAACGGTCCCCCCATGCTGTCTGATTTCACTGAGTGTACTGCAGCTATCCTGGGTAGGCAGAAGCCTGGGAACCAAGAATTTCTGAGGGCAGAAAACTAGGGGCAGGAATCGAAAGCAGAGATTCCCCATTACACAAAAAGGAGCCAGATATTCTGTAAATTGAAAGAGAGTTCCCAGGAAGGAAAGTAATGAAGAATATCAAAGAGGAGAAATATCTGGTTAAGTAAAAAAAAAAGTTCCTTATTATCTGTGATTAAAATATGATTGCCCATTTAAAATAAAATAATAAAAATACATTGTTGAGTATAGAAAATTGGTTGGGGGGATAAACATTTTATACATACAAATGGTTTTTATGTCATTTGAAGTAGCTTATTATTATGTATATTTAGGCTGTGATAAATTTAAGATTCATCTTGTCATCCCTAGAAGAGCCAGAGAGATTGGTTAAAAATCAAAAGACAAAATAAAAATGTAGGCATAAGGAAGGAGAAAATAATTAATATATTAATTATGTGAAAGTTCAAGAATTTGCTTAAAAACTACCAAACTAAAAAAAAAAAAATCCTAAAAGTCAATAAAAAGTAAAAAGGTACAAAGCTAATCACTTGAACAAAAATATCAAATTTACTAAATATCAAAACATTTTTTTAAAGCAAAGGAACCTAGACAAACTCAGAAAACATAAAATACTATACATAATTATCATAAAATATATATGTATATATCTATGTATATATGTACATGTATATAATATCTGTATACATATGCATATGTATATAATGTTATACATAATTATTATAAAAGTTAGCAACTAATGAAGTTAAACAAATTTACCTATTAAAGGAAAATAAAATTTTACTTTGACTCAAAATCAAGAGCCAACTAAATGCAATGAACAAAACAGAAAACAAAATTAAAGTGACATAAGGTAAACATTTTAAAAAGGTATTTTTTTTTTAAACCAAGCAAATAGAAGCAATAAGAAAGTACCTTTGTGATTCGGGCACCACACAAAGCAGAACTCAAGCTTAAAAGCATTAAACTTGAAGAAAGATGTTCCCTGTATTTCTCCCACATTTCCTCACTCCAATTCTACCTGGTTTGTCTTGCCTTTCTTTCTCATCACTTTCTTACCTCTCTCTCTTACTTTTCCTCTTAATCATTTTTTCCTGCCTCAGTGAACCTTTAATTTTTCTTTTTTGTATATTCTCCATTCAACATTTAAATACAGGGCTCAATTTAATGTAACTTGGCATTTTCTGTTTATATCATCAACCAAATTCTGGTTTATATCATAATGTCCCAGGAATCTAAACAGAAAAACATAAGAACCTGAAATGGGGAAGGTTGCTAATAATGGTTCGTTAAGAATTTCTTTTACCACCCTGCCTCGCCTCTACATTATCTCTATCAGTCAATGTCTAATCAGAAAAGCAAACTCCACTATTGATATTTCAAGCAGAGAGAGATTTATACAAAACCAATTATAAGATTCTTAGAAAGAATAAAAGAGCAACAAAACTAAAAAGTTGTTGCTCAGAGATCAGAGGGTTGTTACTGTCCCTTGGCTGCCCAGGGATCCGTGCTCATGTTAGAGATGATGGAGGCACAACTGCTACCACTGGACAGATCTGTCAACCACTGTCCCTGCTGGGGACATCAATTCTACTGGAGGCCACCGTCACTTTCAGTCACTGGCCTCTACAGCTGCTTCTACCACTACTAGAAGAAGAAATAGAATGTCTTTTCTCTTTGTCTTTTTATTCCAGAGTTTTCATTTGGCCAAAACTAACTAGAAGCCAAATAGCAAGAGAATCTGAAAAATGCAGTCTTCTATGATACAGAAAAGACAAAAGAAGGGAGACTTTGAGGCAACATGTAGGAGATCAATATTAATTTTTTCATGTTCTTTCCTTCCTTCTGTCCTTTTCTTTCCTTCCTTCCTTCCTTCCCTTCCTTTTTTCTTTCTTTCCTTCATCTATCTATCTATCTATCTATCTATCTATCTATCTATCTATCTTCTATTACCTACCATCTATCTATCCAACATGTATTTAGAAGACCACTCAATAAAATATCAACTCTTTATGATAGAATTTACAGTGATTTAAATATATACTGATTAATTTCAGTTGATTTATATACATGTTCATATTAATAAAATTGGTTGTTTTGCAGTAATAACAAATGGACTTGTTTGCAGTAACAGTTTAGCACTTAATATATTTCCTCTTCCAAAGATTGTCTCTTTTTTTCCTTTTTGTTTCTTTAAATATTTGTGAAGTTGAAGTTCCATTAAAAGTCAATGATTCAGGGGCACCTGGGTGGCTCATTCAGTTGAGCATCTGACTCTTGATTCTGGCTCAGGTCATGATTCCAGAGTCCTGGGATTAAGCTCCACAGTGAGTGTGGACCCTGCTTAAGATTCTCTCTCTCCCTCTCTCTCCTCCTCTCTCCACTACTCACACCATCTCTCTAAAATTAAAAAAAAGTCAATGAATTAAAATTTTTTTTTATGTTTCTGAGAGACAGAGAGAGAGAGATAGCACGAGCAGGGAGGGGTCAGAGGGAGAGGGAAATACAGAATCTGAAATAGCTCCAGGTTCTGAGCTAGCTGTCAGCACAGAGCCCGATGTGGAACTTGAACCCACGAGCCATGAAATCATGACCTGAGCCAAAGTTGGATGCTTAACTGACTGAGCCACCCAGGCACCCCAAAAATCAATGAATTCAAAAGCCCAAATTTTTATGGAAAACAATGTTAAACTGTACTGCTTCTAAAAAGAAATGTATTTTCTACTTTTTTTACTAAAAAATTTTTTTAATGTTTTATTTATTTTTGAGAGAGAGAGAAACAGCAGGGGAGGGGCAGAGAGAGAGAGAGGAAGACACAGAATCAGAAGCAGGCTCCAGAGAGGAAGAGACTATGAGTGGGGAAGGAGGTAGAGAGAGAGAGAGAAAGAGCTTGAGAGAGAGAGAGAGAGAGAATATCTTAAACAGGGTCCACGCTTAGCAAGGAGCCTATCATAGGGCTTGATCCCACAACCCTGGGATCATGATCTGAGCTGAAGTCAATAGTTGAACATTTAATCAACTGAGCCACCCTGGCGCCCCAAGAGATAAGTATTTTCCAAGTAATTCACTGTATCATCAATGCAAATAAATTGTTTCTTGCATTTTATGTTAATATATTTCCATGAAGACATTTTTGTGTGTGTGTGAGATTAAACTAGTAGTCCATTTGGAGAAAGAAAAAATATTATGTATATTAAGAACACTTAGCGAGGAATTTTTGCCTAAGTTTTATTTATTTATATAACCTTTACATACAATGTGGGGCTCAAACTCATTACCCTGAGATCAAGAGTCACACATGCTCTTCTGACTGAGCCAAGCAAGCCTATCTTTGTATGAAGTTCTCTAGCTAAATATATTCATGAACCATCACCATACTGAAATATATTCTTTCTTCAAAACTCTTCTAGGAGTTATTTATTAAATAAAATCATTAAATAATAAATATAAAATATCTACATTTAATATATATTAATTAGTATATTAATATATATTTATAGTTATAAAAATGTAAAATATTTTATATATTATTAAATAATAAATATAAAACAGCATTAAGTCAGTAATTAACATATGTATCTTATAGACTGTATAAGTGCCTAATCTGACTTTCTTTCCAAATAATGTAAACACCCTAACTCTTGATTGTTCACTATGGGATTAACTTCCAATCTGAATTTCTGAAGTTCATGGTGGGTCACAGCTTTTATGATATGATTATTGAAATTCTTAAATTTCTTGATGTTCTTGGATCCTATTCTATTCACATTCCAGACTCTGAAGGAGTCTAATTCTGAATCTTAAGGTCATATGGTGTCAAATTTCTGTTTGTGTCACAGGAAGGAGAACATATTTTATTTTCCTTGTGTTCTCCTCACGTCTCAAGATGTGGGGCTTGAACCCATGAGCTGTGAGATCATGACCTGAACCAAAGTCGGACGTTTAACCGATTGAGTCACCCAGGCACCCCTCCATATACTTTTATTTCTCCCTAAATTCTTTCTTTCTTAGGATATTGCACCTTCTGCTTTCTCTGGAGCCATATTCTGTAGTCATTTTCTCCTTTAGAGATCTTTCTAGATCATTTACCTATTCTTTATTTCTGTATCTTATATAAACTCAATAATCAATGTTTAGTTCTATGTCTTAACATATTATATTGCCTAAAAGCATAGGATGTGAATAAAAATGCTTGCATTCCAATCACAGATCTACTACTATTAGATTAGCTGTGATATAGGAGCTTTACATAATATTTCTTAGCCTCAGTTTTCTCATTTATAAAGTATAGCTCATAATAGTATTTACTGCATGGAGTAGTTTCTTATGTTTATTTTTGAGAAAGAAAGTGCAAACAGGGGAGGGGCAGAGAGAGAGGAGGGGCAGAGAGGATCTGAGGCTGGCTCCGCACTGATAGCAATGAGCCTGATGTGGGGCTCAAACCCTAGACCCATAAGATTATGGCCTGAGTTCCTGAGCTGAAGACGGATGCTCAACTGACCAAGCCACCCAGGCACCCTGGGAGCTGAGATCTTTAAAGTGAAAGAAAAGCAGCACATTAGGGATGCCTGAGTGGCTCCATCTGTTAAACATCCAACTTTGGCTCGGGTCATGATCTCACAGTTCATGGGTTCAAGGTCCCCATTGGGTTCTGTGCTGACAGCTCAGAGCCTGGAGCTTGCTTCGGATTCTGTATCTCCCTCTCTCTCTCTCTGCCCCTTCCCCACTCATGCTCTTTCTCTCTCTCTCTCATAAATAAATAAACATTAAAAATATTAAACCAAAATCTGCACATTATATTATTGGCCTACAAAATTTCTCAATTAGGAATACCAATTATCGAAATCTGATCTTCCAAATATTTATTTTCTATAATAAAAGAATATAGCAAATATGTCAAAAGACCAAAAAAGTGAAAAGTAAAATAAAAACATCAATGGTGTAATAATATATAATTTCAAACTTTATACATATTTAATTTTGTTATAAAATAATTTTTAATGATCCTGACCATTGGCACTTCTGCTAAAATTTAGAAATATCTCATATTCACCCATCTTTAAATTGAAAATAAAATGAGCTAAATATGAGATAATATAAAGTGTTTAAACGAATTAAAATATATGAATTTACAAACTTAAAATTTTAGTTCTCTCAAATGTTTACTTCTTGTTCGCTATTTTAGAATTGGTACTTGTACATATTATGCCCTAATAATGGTATGACAATGATAACTCCTTACCCTAATAATGGCAACTCCTGAAAATACAACTCTGTTTTGGGGGACTCCTGGGTGGGAAGGTAGGGTCACTTACCTTTCTCTAGTTCATTAGGGAAAACTGTCAGTTTCAACACTTAACGAATGAAACTTTGTTGCTTCTTTTTGATTTTTCTTAACTCATTCATATTTTGCCCTGATGAGAGGGTTGATGAACCCATATCAGACTACTGTACTGCTGATAGTAACTATAAGTAACTATAACTGTAACTATAACTAACTATAATGAGGATACTACTTATAACAAATGGAGGTATACCTGATATATAAGATGCCAGTCTCTTGCCATTCTTCCTTCCACCACATACTCTATTCTAGAAGTGTTTATTGGGAGTTCTCCAATATACATTTTGTTCTTATCTAAATAACTCAGTTATTGCAATCCTCTCCTTCCACACTTTCCATCAAACTAACATTAAATGATTATTGCTTTAACAGGAAGGTCACTAGTAATTTAGTAAGTTTTTAAATGTAGAGTGTCTTATTTAATATTGTTAAAAAGTTATTTGTTAGTGTTCTCACTACAAAGTTGCATAAATCTTCCCACCATATTTTCCCCATAAATTCTATTATTTTGTGTGCTATTTTTCACACCACAAGATTTTTAAACAGCACACAGGTGATATTATAGCAGAAACAGCAGTCTATGCCTCCAAAGAAAGCACTTTTAATAGATGGCCATGTTATTAGCAGTGAAGTATGAAACAGCAAGGTTATACTTTAATCTCTCTTTCCTGACAGAGTGTGTGCCAGTTTTTAAAGCCATGACAGCTTGCCATGACTGGAACCCTAGGGGGGATACCCCTCATTGGGGAGATCAGTAGACAGCCACCAATATCATGGGACTCTTGGATAAACCTCAGAGAAGAAAATCAATATTTTGAGAAAGAGAAGTTAACCTGGGGAGTGATATTTGGCACTGTGCCTCACGGAGCATGTGTTACTTTGAAAAGGTACACAATTCACTGAGTGTCCTGCCAGTAGCAAAAGATAAGAGAGGCAATAAATGATAAATGAGATCATGCTAGCAAAATGTTTTAGAGTGATAAAATGTACAAAGGGCAGATAATAAATATGGATAAGAAGAAACTAGTCATCTTATGGATGAGATATTGAATTCATTCTTAAGACTCTCATGAGCAAAAAAGAGATTTTCTTTAGGAATAGTTGGGACAGTCTGACAATCTTGCAAAAATGCATCAATTAACAAACCTAAAAGTAAATGAACTCTTCTAGAGCTGAAAGGGCTTAAGTGTGTAGTTTGATATCATCAGTATGCTCCCAAGAGAGATTTTCTGTATGCAGATCTCATAAAACAATTTCAGAAGATTCACACTCATTCACTCACATCACTGACAAGTACAATTCTCAAAGATGGTTTAACAAGATAAGCTGTTCTCTTTCTTTGTGAAGTTTGAAACACTTTGCTTAGCTAAAAAGAGAACAGGAAGATAATCCATAGAGTTGTGAAGAACTAGTGAATAGTTTCCTCTTGCTTGAGCATATTTTTTAATCTCATATATGACATCAGGTTTCTATTTAATTGCTTCCTTAAGTAAATAGGTACCTGTCCATTTTGGTGGTTGTTCTCTGTATGACTGGAGCACCCCAATGCTCCGACATATTCCTGTGTTTAGACAGAAGATTCAAAGTGAGCAGTGGTAGGACAAAGATTATAAACATGAGAAACAGAACTGAGTTACACTAATTCTGTCATTTATGTGCAAATCATTTTCTAAGCCTTACAGAGGCTTTTCTTCATTTACTTCTTTTCTCTTCTCAGACATTTCATTGTAGTGATTTAAATGCATTAATCTATTACTTTTTCTCTTTTTTGTACCTTAATATACTGGGGTTAGAGACATGAATTTCATCTGAAGGTCAAATAATTCTAACCTGTTACTAATTAATCCCCAAAATGAATGTGTGAATCTCAGTTGTCATGAGTCCAGTGAAACTGTACACCTGGAGTTTTAGAAATTAATGTCAATATAAAAATAATGTTTGAGAAGAGATAAGAAATAAGTGTGCTAATTTTAACCACACACGTATTATATAACATATTATATACGTTATATGGTCATCTCTTAATATTGCCTGCATGCTGTGAAACTGCTTCCATTACAGTCCCTGGTACACCACTGTGGTCAAGAAAAGACTTAAAATGTACTTTAGAATGTTTGCCAATGGAAATGATCCAGTATGTAAGAGAAAAACTGATGTCTAAGAAAGATAAGGAAGATTTAGAGGGTGACTTTCAGTAGGTAATAGGGCTTGAGATGTGGCTTTAGATAATTATTCTGAGGGTTAAACTATCTAGAAGTGAAAGCAAAGCATGTGGGCATACAGAACAGTACTGGGTAGATGTTATGCTCTGGAAGCATGTTTAAAGTTGGTGAGAAAGCTTTCCCATCAGTTACTCATAATACAGACTACCAATTTCCAAAACCAAAATGAGATCAAGTTTTATCTTTTAGGGTATAATCCCCAACCCTTTTATCATAGGAAAAGAGAGCTAATGGTTTGAGTGCCTACTCTAAGCCAGACATTGTGCAGAGTGATTTACATGTGTTGTATCTTTTAATACTCAGAACTGTGAGGTGTGATTATGTCACTTTTCATTTAAGGAAACTGAGGTTTAGAAAAATTAAGGCACTTATCAGATGCCATACTGTTAGGGAATGCAGACATTGGCCTCCAAACCTGTTCGTTCTGACTCCAAAGCTAGTGTTATGCATACTTCATCATAATTGCTTTTTCCAATAAATGCATAATCATAATTTAATACTTTCCTTGGGCTTGTGTGATAACCAAAGAGAAACAAACCACTTGGCCACTAACTAGAAAACTTTGTTATATTCTGGTACTTGTAACTAAACTTCTGCGTGTTTTGGACAATGTGACAGTAAAGTTAAATGAGGACAAAAAGAAAAAAAAAACAATAATAGTTTATTCAATTAATAAACCTCCAACAATTATTTTATTCTGAGTCAGGAACGATTAGCAGTGTTATCAGTGCTAAGAAAACCTGCTGCTAAATCTAATTAAATGTTCAACAGCAAGAAGGGATTTTTGTTTATTTGTTTAGCAGTTTTTTGTTGTTCAGAGTACTGAGGAAAAGGACAATTTATCTGCATTTGTAATTTTAAATGTATATGCTTCTTGTATGTCTTCCATTCTAAGTAATCTTTTGACTTGGAAGTTTAAAAACAATAAATGAATTAGAAATGTATGTAAGCCAATATATTGCCTCTTTTCCTGAAATCAGAGATGTACCTGGAAGAACTTACATTTCATAAAATTGCATATTTTAGTACAAGCATTATTTGTATTTATAAAATGCTTTTCTTCATATAATTCCCAGCATTGCAACTAGGATAAACATTTTCTCCTTTGATGAAGAGAACCTAACACTTTATTAGAAAATTATCCATTTCCTTTCTTCTGTGTTCACAAGTTAATTAAAACTCAAGCAAGTTCATTTCTGCATTTTCTGTTTCTTTCTACTACTTAAAAGATATACTGTTGCTTCCAAAATTTTGAACCTCATTGTGCAAAATTGCTTTACAAACCATAGGATGGATTATTAAATGAATTATAAAACTTATTCGCCAAATTATATAATCCCTGTATTTTTTTGCAAGGTCTTCACTGTTTGTTACTTTGTAGGTAATATTTTGTGCATTTTTATTTCAACCTGTTATTCAAAATGTGTACATTTCACAGTAGTTAGCAAGATCAAATTATTTTATGACCGTAGGTAAGGTAAATCTCCATTAAACATTGCTAATGAAGAGAAGTTATAGAGGCATAAGGAATGTTACTGGAGCCCATGATGGAGGTTAATAAAATAGCATTACCCTCTGTCCTTACATTCTCACACCACGATCTGTTGATTGTGCAAAGAGAGAAGAACTCTTCAAGCTTCTGGATAAATGAGCTGAAATAGTTCTATCTTGAGAATAAATTACAATTTTACGTCACCATTTCAATAATGAGTAAACCCGTGTTATCTTGAAAACTGTTCTTATAGGTATATTTTCAAAATCTCTCACTCTGTCTGAAGAATTTTAAAGCATCCCCATTCTGAGATGCTGTGAGTATGCACATTGACCTGGTTTTAGCACTGTGTTCTTTAGATCCCAGGATATTGGAAATCCACCAGATACTTAGTAAAAACCTAACTCTGCTCACCAACGGTGAGACTCTGAACAAATTATTTAATCTCTTTGAGCTTTAAAGTTCTCTTTTTAAAAAGAAAATAATATTTGGCATATGTGAATATAAGAGGGATTAAGTGAAAGAGTGTGGATAAATTCTTAGCATAGATGCTAACACATAACGAGTGTGAAAATGACAATATTATTTTAAAATTCATTTAGTGAAATGGTAGATATTAATAAAAAGCCAAATTATTCATTTTCTAATATAATATATATCATTGAAAACATATTACAACATGTTAAGATAGGAGAACATTTTGTTCCATTTTCTCAAATAAAAATATTTTATTCTACCTTACATGGGAATACTCCAAACTGAAACTTCGTATTTTGTTCAAAGCAATTATTTTTCTTGTTAGTTTAATTTTAATCAGTAAATGGAAAACAGTTCTACGTCATACTAGATAATAACTTTTACTTTGAACAAAATGCTTCGCTTTCTAAAAGTTATTAGCTAGAAGAATTATTGCCTATTTTGATTAAATATACATCAATGGCTTCCCTCCTCCCCTCCCACTGTTTGTAATCTGTGCATCCCTTTTACTTCATTCTCTAAAACCAAACCTTGACCTCAACCAGCAGTCTCAGATTGATAGGCCAACCCTGACATCTGGCTGGAAGGACTTAAATACCTATACCCCGGCTTTCATAAACTAAACTTGCAATCTTTCTTGCTAATATTAGAGTCCATATACCACCCAATGTCCCCATAACCAGACTTTGTTCTGAAAACATGTTTACCTTTGAACTAGAGTTTGGTAAGTTATTTTTTGTCTTAGTTCAAAATGTCTAGCTCTCTGGCTTGGTAGCATATTCAGTGTCCCAGTCTTAAAACTTGGTGCCCTACTTGGTTCTCAAAAATCTCCTAAGAACTAAAATCTCTTACTGATTATCAGCGATGAGCCTGAGGACTTACTCCTGACACATTTTCCTCAATGTTACTTGCTACTTGGAAGCTAAACAGATTTGTCTTTTCATACCCTGGGACTACTCTGTCAACTCTTGGGAACCTAGTTACTGATGTGAGACCCTAACAAATATTATTCCAAACTTTCTTCTTCATATTATTTTATAATTTAATGTTTTATTTATTTTTTAATGTTTTATTTATTTCTGAGAGAGAGTAACGTTTTATTTATTAATGAGAGAGAGAGTATGAGTGGGAGAAAGACAGAGAGAGAGGGGACAGAAGATCTGAAGTGGGCTATGTACATGTTGACAGCAGCAACCCCAATTCAGGGCTCAAACTCATGAACCGTGACATCATGAACCGTGAGATCATGATCTGAGCTGAAGTCAGATGCTCAAATGACTAAGCCACCCAGGTGCCGCATTCTTTTTTTAAAAAAAAACAAGCTAAGTAATGGAGACTCTCCTTTCTAGTTCTTTTCTCTACCTTCCTACAAATCTACACATGAACTTGGTTATCCATCTTTTTTCTATCTCACTCTTTGTCATCCTATTATGCTCATCTAGGTCTACAGCTGTGACTTTTTTTTCCCCTAATTTGCTTAATCCAGTGTACACGATTAGACAGGTTAACCGATTTGTGGTCTCTTTTACACACTATCTAACATTAGACATTTCTTTCATTGACCACATGCCACATGAATGTCTAGAACATACAATGGTTGTGAGGAATATAGGGATGGATAAGTGTCAGAAGATAGATGCCCATACTGGATTTGAGAACAGACAGAAAAAGAAATTTCTCCCAACTGGTTTGAGAGTGAGAACTAAACAGTGCACTCTGTAAGAACAGACATGTGTTCTCTATTTTATTCGCACTATCTTCCAAATTCTTTACAAAGGATTGGGTAAATTTCTAGATGAATAATGAAAGAACAAGAGCTTCATGGGAAAGGCAGATTTATTCTGGTATTGAAAGCCAGACTGAGTTTTTATTCACATAGGTTTATTCCATTTAGTGGATGGAATGATGTAAATCAGCAGAGAGAACACACCAGACATGTTCAGAACACAGAGAAGTCTCATAGGGCTTATTCAACTCTGTTTCCTGAAGAGGTTCAGAGACACAGCCAAGTTGAAGAGCTTTGGTTAAGACAGAAAACAGTTTAAACATTAGGCCTAGGGATATCAATTTAGGAGTTTCCACAGAGGTAAAGTCTGAAGCAGAGATTGTTAAGATTGCCTATTTGTGTAGAGCAGAGGAGAAAAAAGTCAAGGAATAAACTCCGCTAAATATATATATTTAGATGATAGAGGAAATAAGGTCCTTAAATAGTGGGGGAGAGGGAGGGAGGCAAACCATGAGAGACTCTTGAATGCCAAGAACAAACTGAGGGCTGATGGGAGTGGGGGGAAGGGGAAGGGAGGTGATGGGCATGGAGGAGGGCACTTGTGGGGATGAGCACTGGGTGTTATATGGAAACCAACTTGAAAATAAACTATTAAAAAAAAAAACAGATACATACACTCCTGGATCTAGTGAGTATCGTGAAGTCCCCTTCCTGCATGAAGACATTGAGGTCAGAAGAGACTATGGATTTGGATAGATGCGATGAGAGAATCTGAACTCTAGATGAAGAAAAAAAAGGGAGCAATTGGAAATTTAAGAAGATAATCAGAATATTCAAATAAAATAAGGGTAAATTAGGAGTAGAGGAAATAAACACATACCCTTTTGTAGACATTTGATGATAAAGGAAGGCAGATAATTCCAAGTTATTTTTTTTAAATCATATTTAATTGTGAAATAGCAATCAATCCTATTTTTTTTGATTGAAAACAACATGAAATATCCTTAAAAGAAATGGAAAAATAAATCTTTTAATTATAAAACAATGCATTTAAAGTCAAATACTACCTCTGCAAACTGCCTCCTACCTTGATCTTCAATATTTCAATTGGTCATATGATTTTAAGTAAATCAGTAAGTAAGCTTCAGGAATTATTAGTAAAAAGGCCATCAAGAACGCATCTTGACTTTGACATAATATGTTCTATTATAAACATATATAATTAGAAAAGTTTTCAAGGAAAAGTTTAGAAAAGGTTTTATAAGATAAAAATAATTCTGTAAGATATAATAAAGCATTTTCTAAATGTTTTAATAAGAACAATACTATTTTATCAAATTTATACGGTTTATTCAAGTTAAGTAGTATATAGTCTTCAAAAGTCCAATGTGCTTCCTCTAAAAGACAAGTGAAAATAAACAAATCTTGGATTTTCTAATCTGCACCAGGAGTGGGATTTCTAATGATGTCCAGAGTCTTCAGAATGTGTACTTTATATTCATTACATACCAGACATGGTGCTAGGGAGTTTCACAAGTATAGTTTTATTAAAGCTTCATAACAACCCAGTGACAAGTATTACTTGTATTTTCTGTGTCAGAAAGCCCTGTTTAAATATTTGAGCTAGAGAATAACCAGCAAGTGACTAAAAAGTTTCCATCAGGAACAATGTCTCATAATTGACATATAGTCTCATTCACTAACACACCAAGTATTTGTTTATTAATTTGATCCTCATTCAATAAATCATATATCATTCAATAAATACTTACTAAACATCAATTGTGTGCCAGTTATGTTAGGTTATGAAATATATTTTGGTAATTCTGTAAACTGATCTATCTGTACCTCCTGATTCTACAACTTTACATGATTACTTTTTCTTGGCTGGGAAGTACTGATCAAGAAGATTAAGCATTGTACCCAAGGATGGCACTGTTCTGTTCAATTCAGCTTGACAAATAACTATGTGTCAAGCAGAGTTTTTTTTTTTAGGTACAATGCATATAGAGGTGAAAAAATGTAACATTGTCTCTATTCTTTTGTGATTAAAGTCTAGTGGGGAACATGGATGATAAATAAGTAACTACTAGTGTGATCAGTATTATGAAAGAAGAATTACAATGTGCAGTGAAAGAATCTGATCAGCCTCAAATGCTTTCCTACAGGAAACTTGACAAAAGTACAAGGAAAAGAAAATTTTTATAGAGATAACTGGTTTCATTTTTAGGAACAATATCTCTTGATTACTCTTTTAGGACATTAAGTAGAAAAGCACTATTTTGCTGTAGTCATCACAACTGCTAAAATCTATTCTAGTAATTCTACTTGTAACAGAATGCTGAGAACACAGAACAACACAATATATTCTAAAAAGAATATTCATTTCAGGTTAAGATTACCTATATGAGTTTACATGGCATCTAGTAGCTTACATTGCAACTTCTAAATTATAACACTAAAATACATTTTTAAAAACGATTAGAAAAACTAAGAGCAATCACAAAAACAAATACAAAACAGACTGCTATAAAATCTACTGACATGTCTGGGAAGAACTGAAATTAACTTCAAGACCTATGGAAAGGTACTGATATTACAGCCATAGTGGGATTGATACTCAGGCCTGGGAATTCAAAGATAACAAGGGACTTGGTAGGTGCAGTTACAGAGTTTAGAATTTATGGGTAAGAGAGATATTAATATAAACCATTATAGTAATGAATGAAATATTACAACCCTGAAAACACAACTATGTGGTCAAATTTGTATTAAAATGTTCTCTGTGCACATTATAAATCTATACAAAATGAAATGAAAAAAATGCACAAACTATTATGAAATGTATTTATGTACAATTGTGTAATTAGGAAATAAACACACAAAAGTTGCACATAAAACAATACATAGTAAAAAATTTTGGTTTCCTCTGTATGTAAACATAGGCAAATCAAAAAAAAATGAAAGCTAAAAAAGAACACATATATTATGTATGAGTGGCAGGATTATGATGATTTCTATTACCTTCTTTCTTTTCTGCATATCCCAAAATACCTGCCATAAGGATCCATTACACTTTTTCCAAATTTATCAAAAATATTAAAATAATACAGGGAGCCTGGGTGGCTCAGTTGGTTAAGCATCTGACTTTCGCTCAAGTTATGAGTTCGAGCCCCGCATCGGGCTTTGTACTGACAGCTCAGAGCCTGGAGCCTGTTTCATTCTGTGTCTCCTTCTCTCTCTGCCCCTCCCCTGCTCCCACTCTATCTCTCTCTCAAAAATAACAAATAAACATTAAAAAATTTTAAAACTATATTAAAATAATATATATTAGTGAATTTAGGAGAAGATATTTTGTAAGCAAATTGTTAAGTCATGATAGTTTAATTTGTTAACATAAAGGACTTGTTTTTGTTGGCTGTTATTATGCAAGAATATTGCAGTGCTGTCAATTTCTTTTTAATCTCTAGCTTTGGTGTGCCTTTTTTCTCTCTCAGTAAGGGTATTGTTAATACATTATAAGTGAAATAATACATTTAAGATGGCTAGCACAATCCTTGATGCACTGTAACAGAAGGTAAATTTCCCTTCCCTCTACCTTCATTTTATTTGATTATTTAAAAAGAAATTTTTGGGGTGCCTGCTGGCTCAGTCAATTGAGTGTCCAACTCTTGATTTTGGCTCAGGTCATGATCTCAGAGGTGTGGGATCCAGCCCCTTGTCAAGTTTTGGTTGGGCATAGAGCCTGTTTGAGATTCTCTCCTTCTCCCTCTACCACTCCCCCACTTGTATTCTCACACTCTCTCTAAAGTGAAAAATAAATAATAAAAATAAAAACAAATAAAATAATTTTTCATTTTGGAATTAATTTTAGATTTATAGAAAAGGTGCAAAAATAGTACACAATTATCTTCCAGTTTCCCCACTTTTTTAACTCTTTAAAAAAAGATTTATTTTGGGGGTGTGCGCCAGCAGGGCAGGGACAGAGTGACAGGGACAAAGGGTCCAAAGTTGGATCTTTGCTGACAGGCGTGACTGCAGGGAGCCCAATATGGGGCTCATACTCATGAACCGTGAGATCATGATGTGGGCCCAGATCAGATGCTCAGCTGACTGAACCACCCAGGTGCCCTGCAGTTTCCCCTTTATTAACATTAAGATATCATCTACCTTGGAGTACCTGCATGGCTCAGTTAGTTAAGCAACCAACTCTTGATTTTGGCTCAGGTCATGATCTAACAGTTTGTGAGATCGAGTCCCCTTTCGGGCTCTGCACTAACAGAGCAGAGCCTCCTTGGGCTTCTCTCTCTCTCCCTCTCTCTGCCTCCCCCCAAATAAGTAAACTTAAAAAAAAAGATATCACCTTCACTTTACTTGTTCAATCCCTAAAATCCCTTGTTTTCTTCAAAGAGCTATCTTCTACAGATATTTTAAATTCTTGCATATACTGTTATAATATGAAAACTAATCCTAGTAACATTTTTCAAAATATAAAGAAACATGATTTTAAAGTGGAATGATAGGGGCACCTGGGTGGCTCAGTCAGTTAAGCATCTGACTTCAGGTCAGGTCATGATCTCACTGTTCATGAATGAGTTCAAGACCCACATTGGGCTCTGTGCTGTCAGCGCATACATGCATGTCAGTGAAAAGATAACTTATTATATGATTCAGTCTATGTTATGAAAATGAATAATGTCATATTGTGAAATGTTACATTTCAAAGAAGAACAAGGGAAAATTAAGATTGCTCATTTTCAACTAATGGAGCTGATGCTCATATCCTTTTTGCCAAATACTGTATATTTGCCACTGTTTATATCATACCTTTCAGTAACAATCTCAACACATATTGGATAGGAGCTTCTAAGACCTTGAGTTTTATCTTTGTACGTAGTGTGTAACTTAAATATATAGTAATAAGTTACTCTCCGTCTCCCCCACCTCTCTCTATATATAATATTTCTAGAGAATACATGTAACATGCAATATTTCTCACAAATTTTTAAACCCAGGAAGATGCTGGATGAAGCTAATAGAAAGTTCTGATTTAAGCATGTGTAAAGAGATCTTATGTGCAGAATGAAAGTCAATAGTTTAAAATTAGCCAATAAGCTATTTTTTCCTTAGTTTAGAAAAGTCTAGTAGGAAAACTTACCATCACAGTTGCATCCACTGCATACGTTTTCCTTGTTAAAGAGCTAAATGAAGTAAAGTTGTATTCATATTCATTCAAGCTTTCATTGAGATTTTTAAGCTTTGTAATCATTCTACAATGCAGAAAGCAGCCTGATGGCATCAGATTAAGAATCCAATTTTGGGGGCGCCTGGGTGACACAGTCAGTTGAGCGTCCAACTTCGGCTCAGGTCATGATCTCACGGTTTGTGGGTTCGAGCCTCACATCAGGCTCTGTGCTGACAGCTAGCTCAGAGCCTGGAGCCTACTTCAGATTCTGTTTCTCCCTCTCTCTCTGACCCTCCCCTGCTCACACTGTCTCTTATTCTCTCTCAGAAATAAATAAAAGCATTAAAAAGAAAAGAATCCAACTTTGTTACTTTTGTTTGGGTATTTGTTTACAGATAATAATATAATTATGGCCATAGAATTGTATATCTGTAATGAATCATACAAACTATTCCAAATCTTTGCTTGAGACAGACATACAGTTAGGGGTGCTAAATGTGATTTAAGACCTTACTTAATACTCACATTTCATGCTCCCCAATAGAATATCAGTAGAGGATGCTTTTCACTAAATAGTATGTATATTTAAAATGCATGGCGTCTATGTAATGTCAAATTTATTGGAAAAAAAGGTAATCCATTTTCCTCCCTGTTCCTATTTTTCACTGAGCCAAAAACAAATGTAATCAGATTTTACTTTTTATACCTTTGTCAAATATTCTAAATACAGAGAAGCATTTTTAAATGACATCAACAGTGGTTTTTCAATGGATTCTCTTCCTTCTCAATTCAAATGATTTCATTTTGTATATGCAACTTTATTTTCTGTCCAAATTAATTTTGAGTTGAGTCTTCACAGGCCCTCTCAGCCTCTCTGACCTGTTCATTTTAATTAGCCAAATAATTGCATATCATTCAGCTTAGGTAATTGCTGGTCAATTACTAATACTTTACTTAAAATAATTTGAGTATTTTCAATATATTTGAGGTCTTAATTGAAACTGTGTTCAATAAAAATGAACATTTTATGAAAAGTACTCATACTCTAGATAGCCCAAATTAAAGACATACTATTTCTAATTCTTGGGAAAAGTAACTGAAGTGAAAGCAAAAAATTGGTTAGTGAACTAAGCATAAATTGTTCAGCTGAAACCCGAATTGCTTTAGTATAGTGTAAGTTGAGTTCATGGTGGATTGGATTAAGCTGCCTGAAGTCTGGTCCTACGTTTTAAATTTGACTTAACATAATAAGAAGTAAATGTTTTCTGCTTTGTGCTTTTAACTTTGTAAGGATTGGAAAATATCAGTGAACTTGTAGGGGAAAGACTCACCAAGCATAGCAGATCCAGGCCTCTAGACAGAGAGGCTGGAGACACTATAATCTGCCTGGAGACTAAACAGAAGGAAGAATATTGTCCTTCCTCTGCTCATATAGGCCCTCACTGTGGGTTGAAGGAACATCTCCTGTGCACATTTGTATTTAACAGGCCTTGTCCTCGTATGGTCTGTTGCCAGGAATAACAATAAACAGTAGCTCATTACACAAGGTGCCATCTCTTTATGTGAGGAGCTATGCTAGCATATTAAAAACAAAATACTGAAAGCCTAAAAGAAAACATGACTGAAACTAAATGCAAACAACTGTGCCTTTTATTTTAGATATATTGATCCCCTACAAAAGAGTGGCATACTTAATGAATATTCTTAATGATTTTACAGTGGGGCAAATTATCAATGAAAGGAACATGATTTAAAAAGACAGTATGATCTGGCACCCAATAAAATCCAATATTCTTGCAAGCAACACCAAGTCACTCTGTTATAACTCTTAGGGAGCAAGAAGTCTACAAAATCAGGAAGGGAAATAAAATTACTTTGTTTCTGCCATAGTTTCAAAGTTGACTAAAATGCTTACAGGGTACCATGAAAATATTTCCCAAACCAACCAAATCCTGTTCTTAGTAATTATTTCCTCCCATTCAGGCAAAATACAGTTGATAGAAAGCAGCAAGCTGTTTTTAGGAGATTTAATAAGAATGAAGCATCATATGGAAAGAAAATTTTCATTACTTTAAATCATAACCTTTTGAGATTTTACCTTCAGGAATCTTTTCAAATACTTAAGGTATGATTAGGCTATAAAAGGTTAAGTTAAAAGGTAGATATATCAGTCATATTCTTGAGATTGGGGTTATGTGAATAGTCTATAGAGACTCAAAGAATTTGAAAGTGAGCAGAAAAAAAGTCATGAATATATAGAAAAATTTGACACACATTTAAAAAAAAGAAAAAGACATTAAGTCTGGATAAAACAGAAAGGTTTTGAGATTTACAAATAAAAATTTAGGGATTTCTGTTATGTAACAATAATTTAGTGTATTTCTGGACACAACAGATCATGAATTAGATGTGATTTGTATCCTTTCAGAGATGTTAACTAGCTAAATAATTTTCTGGAGAGAAAAAAAAGAATCCGTAAACATTAAAATACATTAATGAATGCCTTAAAGTCACATCAGTTCTATTTGCAAAATGAAAGGCAATCACATATTTCTCTTGAAAGCCCTAATCTCTATTTTGACACTGTCCAGATTTAGACCACTTGCTATGATCAAAGAACTTTCTAGTAGACCTCTCCAATCCCAGTGGAAATCCTAGGTATCAATCTTTCTTCCTATAGAATTACTGAATTATTCCTATTCTAGAATTATTCCTATAGAAAATTGAAGATGAAAGAAAATTTAATATGAATGCAGTTCATGCATTTCAATTTACATATAAGAAAACAAATATCAGAGAGAAAAAGAAACATTTCAATAATGGAACTTATTTAATCTTTAAAGAAACATTCTGGAATTTATATTATTACCCTATTGACAAAATACAAGGTTCAAAGTGTTTAAAAAATTCGCCATGGGTCTCTCAGCCAGAGGTCAGTGAATTTCAAATTCAAACATTGTAATGGAGCATTTCATTCTGAATGAGAATATGAGAAATATAGTAGGTGCAAGGTTATTAAAATCTCCTGATTCATTTTCAGGAGCCTGTATAGGGGGATGCTTATTCAAGTCAATTAAGAAATATAATACATATAAATGATATATATTTTTATATATCATGAAAAAATAAAGTATTTTGTTTGAATTTTCTTCCTATTCCTACTTCATATCATACTCTTACCTTAGTGCAGAGATGGGAAAAAAAATTGCAAAAAGTTGCCTTAGTCATAAAGAATAAAATATGTTGTAATGGGATGCTAATTTTTTATTACAAATAACATCTGAGAGAGTTTTTAATTAAAATCCATTGTAATGACTAAAGGAGCCATGGGAAAAAGAGAGATTGTGAAGACAGGCAGTAAATTGGAGAAGGTGGTGTGGTTTGCAAGAGAATTGTGCTCTTATTCAAGTTTTCCCTTTAACTTGCTCTATGACTAGATAGTTATGGAGGACCAACCCAATGCAATACCTAAGGATTTTCAGCTCTTGTGTTTATGCCTTTGGGTAATCCTTGCCTTTGGTGGGGTCGGGGATCTGTGACTTGCTTCTAACAGTATTTGCCAAAGGTGATGGGATGGATGTTACAAGTGTATAAGACTTGGTCTTAGCAGACTAAAACAAGAAACTCTTCTTATGGCTCAGTAAACTAAGTGGCCATGTTGAAGATTCACATGTGGCAGAGAACTGAGGACAGCCTCTAAGAACAGAAAAAAGTTAATGTCTTAGTAACACAGCTATGAGGAAATTAATTCTGTCAACAAGTTGAATGAGCTTGGAAGAAGAATCTACTCCAGTAGAGCTTCTTAAGGAGAAGGCAGGCTGAGACCCGGAGCAGAACACCCAGCTATGCTGTGCCCACAGTCCTGACCTATGAAGACTGTAATATACAAAACACATTCACAGTTGTTTGTTATGCAGCAACAGAAAACTGTTAACAATGGGTTACCCTAATTTCTTTGAGACTGAGTGAAAAAATTACATACATTTTTAACTTATTTTTTTTCTAAAATGTTTCTTGGTTGTAGGAGTCTAGAATTTAAAGAATTTACCCTGAAATGTTGATTCTTTCATTTAAGTAAGAAGATTGTGAGTCTGAAATATAAACCCATGAAGGCATGTATGGGACCATAAAAAGAAAGGGCTGAAGTTTAACTATGTGTCACCTCCTATATGGGTTTCCTGGTTTAATGACCTCTTTAAACAGTCTTTAAAGTAGTGTGCCTGGGTGGCTCAGTTGGTTAAACGCCCAACGTTGGCTCACATCATGGTCTACGATCTGTGAGTTCAAGCCCAGGGTCAGGCTCTGTGCTGACAGATAAGAGCCTGGAGTCTGCTTCAGATTCTGTGTCTCCCTCTCTCCCTGCCCCTCCCCTGCCCATGCTCTGTCTCTCTCATTCTCAAAAATGAATAAATGTTAAAAAAAATTTTTTTTAAAGTAGTCTGAACAGTTTCTTTTGGATCCACCAGGCAGATTTCCTAAGTAAACCCAGCTATCCATTATCCCTGCACTTTGGGAAAGTGTCTCACAGCTCTCAGGAAGATGTATCTGATCCTTAAATACAGAGTTAAATGCATTTAACCTCCTTTGCCTGGTGTGATTCCTCCACCTACATTAGATTCAGTCCTCAAGTTCTAGGATAAGTAGCAGTGCTTGTACATTTTTCCAAGTCTCCTTAATGCCATGAGGAGCACACAATCACTGTACATCTGAAACCGTAAAAGGAGACTGTATTCTGCTTTTACAAGGACTTCTTCCTACGAAGTTCACAAAGCTGAAGTAGTTGTTTTGTTTTGTTTTTTCCTGATTTAGGTCATAGAACAGATCCAGAACATGCAGTTTTAATTAATTTAAAGAATTCTCACTCCATGCTTACTATTTGGTCTACTGTTTAAAATATTGGAATAAAATGTGTTTTCCTACAATTAGGAATGATTCTTTTGCAAAAGCAAGGGCTCACAAAATACCAGTTTGCTGTTTTATGGCTACCATTTTATATTTTTATTATTATATTTTAATAACATATATATTGTGTATTTTAACCTGGCACACTTAGGATGCCTCATCATCTCCCATGAGAAAAGGTGAGAAAGCAAAACATTCTGTAGTTGAGAAATGTGAGCTACTATATAAATAAAATTTTCTGTTAAACAAACATCAGTGTGGCACCTCAGCCGCTCGGTCCGTTCAGAGTCTGAGTCTTGATCTCAGCTCAGGTCTTGATCTCAGCTCAGGTCTTGATCTCAGGGTCATGAGTTCAAGCCTCATGCTGGGCTCTGTGCTGAGTGTGAAGCCTACTTAAAAACAACTATAGCAACATGAGGGAAACCTAAGTACCTACTCATTAGGAATTTCTTTGTTGTCAAGTAAATATGTTAATTTAATAAAGACCTATTCCCAGGTCATTAAACATTATCTAAATATCTTCTTTGCTTTCTTGACTTTTCTTTTCTGCCCTCTTTTATCTTGCCATTTTGCCTCCAAACACATTGGGCCTGCATTCTTATAAAATGCATGCAATTTAAACTTGGCTCTTCTTGAATAATCTTTAGGGATGTTGGAAAAAGCGAAGTTTTATACATATTAAAAGTAAAATGTGAACTGCCAGCTTGGAATGTAGACAAGAGTTGGTAAAGTTATGTGAAGGTAGGAAATGGTTTCCTTCCTGAAAGTTTAATTTGGTGGTATTTTCTGGAAGGTGCCTGGAGCACTTGTTAACATTCATAACATGCTAACAAGATTTATTTTTCGTAGAGAATATAAATTGGGCAGGAGAAAGCTTTGGGAATGGACAACAAACTGGTATGGAAAAACGCAGGAATGCGGTTTGACCTACTGCCCTTCCTTTTTCAAACACACATGGGACACCATCACGCCTGAGCCCCTTTCATTTTCTCCTTCCTTGTTAGTTCTCTATTTCCCTTCCAGCCTCCATTTGTATTCCTTTCTTTCGAAGCCTTTTAGTATATAGTTCAACACTGTACATTTCTGTCTATCCTAACACCCCTGGTAGCATCTTTTTTTATTATTAATTCAACATGTTTAAAATGATCTTCATATACTAGAGTCCCTTAAAACTTAAATTCAGCGTCTCTATCAATTTGGATTATACTTTAAGCACATATATTTCAGCAAAATATATTTGTCATTTTATTTTTAGATATTTATTATATGAAGTGTGTTTGTGGGGGGTTAGATTTAAAACGATCAGATTATCATTACTGGATATTTCCTTTACAGCTTTCACCAAATTACAAAATATTGTAAACATGTCTAATATTTGTATATGCCATGTTTTATTTTTATGTCATTGTATTTTTATGAATATTTCGCGAGCTTCTTCTTTGACTGCAGAATGCTGGCAGAGCACTAGGTCACTGATCATTTCTTACCAAGTCAACAGGTATCCTCATCTTCTGGAATAGTCTTAAGAACTGAGAAGTGAATTCATATCTAAATCTCACTTTTATCTCCAGTTTTACATTGTTGCTAGGAATATTCAGCTTCATTTTCAGAAATTATATAAAAGAAAGCTAATTTCATGGAGACTTTGCATAACCATGACTATAACTCAAATATGAATTATAGTTTTTGTATATTTCTTACAGTCTCAGGAACACATTCACTTCTTCCTGAAATTCCTGTTTTACAGGGAGTTTTTAGTGGACACAGTTTATTTTCAGCTGCTTAAGAAACTAACAATCTAGGGCACCTGGTTGGCTCAGTTGGTTAAGCATCAGGGGCTCCTGGGTGGCTCAGTCAGTTAAGCGGCTGACTTTAGCTCAGGTCATGATCTCGTGGTCCATAAGTTTGAGCCCTGCATCGGGCTCTCTGCTGATAGCTCAGAGCCTGGAGCCTGCTTCAGATTCTGTGTCTCCCTCTTTCTCTGCCCTTCCCTGGCTCATACTCTGTTTCTGTCTCTCAAATATAAAAAAAATATTTTTAAAAATTTTTATAAAAAAAACCTAACATTCTGAAGATGAAGATACCTTATAATTGAGACACTTCTTGAAATTTGCACGTCAAAACATAGCCACATAAAATAAAGCTCATTTTATAATCACTAACCACTTTTGAAATTGAGAATTCATTTTCTGGCAAGAGCTGTGTAATTTTTAAAAATCTATTATTTCTTCAAACTCAGGGCAGTTCAGTAAAGAGAAATAAGAATAGTTTTACAGTGCCATCTGTTTAATACACATGTTCAGTTTGAATCTAAATATCTGGATTTCTGTAAACAGTTGAACAGTTTCTTTTTGTTCTTTGGAAAATTTTTGTTTGTATCACTGTTGATCTTTTCCCTTCAATTTCAAAATAACACATGTCTACTGAAGAAATCATGACTTTTGTAACAGTAAAAAGAGTAAAATAATGTTTACATTAATTCCTATTTCACAGAGCACCGATCATAGACCTGGAGTCAGACTGCCTGGATTATAATCTCAACTCCAGCATTTTCAAAATATCTAAATTGAGAGACATTACTAGTCTCAGTTTGCTCATCAATAAAATGGAGTTGGTAACAGTGCATAAATAACAATGTTATTTTAAGAGTATCACACTCCCTGACATACCATAAAACCCAGTGAATGTTACTAATATCATTATTATTAAAATCAAATTATTTTTTTAAATTGCATAATGTTTTGTGATAACTTATAATGTCATTTGCATTTTTTTCATGTGGAAATGAAAAAAATACACTACAATATGTAAGCTTATTCATAAATATGGTAGTAATATCTACAGATACACATCTAAGTTAAAGCAAAAATCAGTAAATATTGGGGCACCTGGGTGGCTCAGTCGGTGTCAGCTCAAAGTCTGAAGACTCTTCTCATTCTGTGTCTGCCCTTCCTCTGCTTGTGCTCTGTCTCTATCAAAAATAAATAAACATTAAAAAATATTAAGCATCAGAATTTCCCATTTTTCCTTACACATATAAATACTTGAAGAGAACATCAAGGTCTAGGCCTATATATCCCATAATGAAACAAGAGGCATTTTTAACTCTTCACTTTTTTCCCACTAAAGAAAGCAAATAAATACATATAAATGTGCATACAAATGCATAGATACTTCCCAATCTGCACTGTCTTTCAGTTTATTTTTCCATCACTTGTCCTTTTCCGTATCCCTCATAAAGAGTATCTATTATAGCACACCCATTAGTTTATTTGTGCTAGCATTTATATGTGCTAGCATTTATATGTGCTAGCGCACTCTAGAGACTCTCAGAATACCATCAAAGGGTAAATGACAAGGATTTGTTGGCTGTGTTTATATGCCAACAAATAAATATCATCCATTAAATAATTTAAAAGAGGAAAATAGGAAAAAAGAATATGGAAAAGAAGGTAGCTATCATCCAAAGGAATGTTTTCGAAATAAGGAATGATCTAGGGAATATAATGTTCATTATAACTTAAAGTACATGGTGCAATCTTTAAGAAACCAAAATCTGAAAAGCATTAATCTATAATCATGCTAACACTTTACCATTCATTCTCTGTTAAGAAATTACTGCAATGCTCTCCATATATAATGATATTTAATGAATCACTTCATAGTTTACAATTATGAAAACATTTTAGTTTTAAATAGACTAAAGTACATAAAGAAATATCACTGTATTAAGTTTTGTATGTAAATAATCTAGATTTTTGGAGCTCATCAAACAAAAAGAGCTATACTTTCTCATGTCACTTAGTCTCTGTGCCTTAGCTTTTTGTATAAAGAAGTGGATAAAATCATATTTAATGCTCTTTCCATTGCCAAATTTATATTTCTACATGTTATTTTAAAATAACCAAGATTTATATATTTTTGTGTGTGATACCTAATATGTTCTTTTTAAAATTTAATTAAGAGATACTGGGTTTTTCCCTACTACTGAAAGAGAGAGCTACACCCCGTTTGTTTAGTTTCCATCATAACTTTAAGGGAAACGTTCACAATGTCCAGAGCCCTTGATGTCCTAGAGATGAAGGAGGAAAAAGTCCTGAAATTTCTTGGAGCAGGAATCCTCTTCGACGGCACCAACCTTGACTTCCAAACAGCTCAGTACATCTACAAAAGAGCAGAGGCTTTTGGAGTTTACTGCTCCCAGCATCGACCAACCAGCCTCTCCTGAGGCAGCTCGTGCCGTGCCTACCTTCGCTCTGGGCGACAGACTCTCCCGCACGCACGCGGACGCCGCCACCCGGAGGAATCGCAGTGAGCACACGGGCGAGTCTGAAGCGGCGGCGATGGCCAGGAAGCTCTGCGCATGTGCGGTCCTGGCTCCCGTGAATGCTTGCGGGAAGTATCGCGTGATCCCTGCTTCCAGAGAAATCTTGAAGAGAATGACAAGGACGAACTTGCAGTTGCCGGAAAGGTGGGAGCAAGGGGGACTTTCAGGCTGAACGCGCAGCCGCAGCTGCAGAAATCACTGCAGCTCAGCGGGAGGTGGCCCTGGGCGGTCTGAGGGAGCACGTGGTGGTGCCCTCGGCCAGCGGGCAGTTCCCTGCCGAGGCCTGGTCCGCAGCTCCCGCTACGCGGGCCTGAGTTGGGGGACAACTACTGACCGGTCTGAAGCGCTTCTAACACAGACTCTAAACTCAAAGTGGACGTTAGGTTGATGGAAAATAACGAGGCTGAAAAAAAAATCTAGAATTGTCGCTCTAAAGAGAAAATAGACGGTAATTCTCTGGATATAGGCTCTGCAGGGTATGCTGTCAAATTTTAAATTCTTATCTTCACAATCATGATTGTGAACGGCCTAAAGAAAGCATGCGATACAGTATTCATTATTAACTGTAACAGCTCGTAGAATATAATTATCTAAATTGATCTCTGATGAAGTCCTGAAATATATTGAGGGGTGAAATCAGGTTTGTTCCTTTCAAAATTAATAAGCGCTTATTGAATGGGAGCGCTTTGAAATAATTTCTTCAGATTATTTCTTTACGGATATATTTGGGAAAGACAAGCAAATTTCCCTGATTAAGTTAGATTTGGACTTTAAAGTCATGATTTGAAATCATGAGCTTTCTGATGGATTTGAAAAAATTAAGTTTAATGTATCTATGACAAATGGAATAGTCCTGAAGACTCTGGAGGGAAACAGACTATTTAAGTATTTTTTCTGCTCTGTTGGAGTCCTCAAAATAAGTATGGAGAAAAGCCGAACAGTAAGAGGTGGAGGAGTTTCATTAGGATTAGGCAGTGAAAGTTGTCAGCAGTGTCTGAAGTATCAGAATCTGTCCTTGCCAGAAAAATAATGACAAGAGCAGTGTAGACCTCTAAATAATCTACATATTTTATGAAAGGAGAAGGGAATTAATATTAACCTGAATATTTTGTGAGATTGTAAGGAAGATTCTGTAGCAGGTTAAAAATGAATTCGTCATAGGTAATAGGAAAGACAAAAGAGATTTTGTGAAAGAAGGGGAAATAAAGGGTAAAGATACAACAAGAAAGTAAAGAAGATGTTAGGTGAGACAAGCAAATGTAGATAGAGGAAACAATAAATTGACATAGAGCTTAAAAGAGAATCCGCTGAAACAGAAGAGTGAAAAAATAAACTCCCATTATTTTAATGGAGCGGTAGAAAGTGGGCAAATAAAGGCGCTAAGCTCTTGAACACATTAAAATAAATTTCCACCTTGTTTATTATGGTAGTTTTGAGAATAATTTTCACTAGTTGCTCAGTAATCCCGGTCAGTAATTTGTAAATTCTGTCAGGTGAATGTTTAGCAATCCAGTAAAGTCTCTGCTATCAGATGGGGTTCTTGGCAAAATGGCAAGGTATGCTAAATGAGGATAATTAACAGTTTACACTGAATTATAAGTAATCCCTTTGCTGACTGAAGGTGTTTTGATAAGACCAAGATCTGAAGGTGTAATGGGCGACTTCACCCAAGGCTCTGACACAAATTCAAATTAAAGGAAACAGACAATACTCATTCCTGAGGTAGCTGAGCTTATGCTAAATTGTCAACATATGTCTGCAAAAGCAAAGTGGGAATGTAAATAAATAGTTAACAAAACTTTGACATTAGAAAGTCACTTAATTTTTGATCAACAATGAAAGTTTGTGAATTCACTCTAATATAGAACTTTGAACCCATGATATCATTTTGTTATTAAAACAAGAGTTTTAATCAGTGAAATCTGTCTCTTTAAAAACATGTAAAATTGAACTATTGGAAATATAAGCTTAATAGAATAATGAATTTCTCAGGGTTGTAGCATTTCTACTATGTTCCATTTGGTGTTCACATCAGGAATAAAAAAAAGCACTAGTATGTATTTTCAAGAAGAAGGAAAATCCAAAATTATATCTACTAAAAATCATTAATTGAATCAAATAGGAAATCAGTTTATATATGTATCGAATATGTTTAGATGTCTTAATGTTACTTTTTTAAACATTTTATTTTTAAGTAATCTCTACACTCAGTGTGGGACTCAAACTCATGATCCCAAGATCGAGAGTCATAGGCTTCAAGGACTGAGTCAGGCACCCTATATATCTTAATACTATATGAAGACTTTCTATTGATTAGGAAAGAATGTTTAGGCCAACATTTCAGTGATGATTTAGCATCATAACATAGAAAGGCAAGTACCTGGCTTGGGAGAAGACACAGCTGAGTTCAGATGCCAATTCTATTAGTTACTTTATAGGTTAAGTTTAGAAAATTACTTTCTTCCTCCAAGACAGGGTCCCCTGTTTCTAAATTGTTGTCAAATGCCTAATCATAAGAGTGTTTTTAACATGGTATTAAATTAGGTAGTGAATGTAACCATCTAGTATCCCACCAGATATGGAATAAACATTCAAAATAAAAAGTAAGATCATTATGATATCATGAAAGAGTAACACCAGCTGCATTCCAGTGTAATCTCAAAACCTTCTTAGCACCTCTTTTAAATATCCCAACAAGAAGGAAACATTTTCTTAGTGATCCTCAAACCCCCCACTTGCACCCAGGCTCCACCAAAGTCTCTTGATGTCTGCCATTGCCTGAGAAACCCATGAAGTTCATCTCCAAAAACTTAGTCACACTTTGTATTGGTGATAATTCATTTATTTGGCCAATTCTTGCAACTTCAGGGTTTCAAAAATCTACCCGGTGTTGTCAGCCACGTCATTTAATTTTTACTTTCCATTTAGCACTTCTCTTTTCTGAGATACTGTTGTTTCATAGGAAGAGGAAATTGTCAAAGCTTAGAAGGATTCTCACCCAGCACCCATATCAGTTTCCCTTCTTCCATTATCTTATTAAAAGTAGTTTTATCTCTTAACCTCGTTGTGGTTCATTTCATGAAAATATGAATTGCTATAAAATTTGTGTGTGTGTGAAAAATATGATTTGACAGATACATTTCTTTATATCATATTAACTGTGCAGGTTATAGATAACCAAAGGAAATGGGAAAGAGTAGATGTCTGTTACGGCATTATAAAATCTATGAAATTCAAATGCTGACAAAGTTGGACTTCCATGTACAATATTTACTTTATCATGTTTCTCTTTTAGGTGTGCACCATCTTACTGTATTCTGTTTTGCACTCCACTCTCTTCTACAATGTCTGATAAAGTGAAGAGGGTTGTGTTTTATTGGAGCATATGATTCTGCATACTTGTACTGAAGATGACAGTGAATTTGTGGAAGCAGATTGCAGATTACATGAAATTAACTACTTATGTCAACAGACAGTGTCAGAATCCACCTTGTAACACATGAGATATGAATTAAATTCTAGCGAGAGAACAATGATGAAAGGTAAAAATACTTTGGAATCATTAAGCAGGCTAATTCTACAAGAGTGTTCCTGGAAGGGATTGGGGGATATTTTATAAAGTTTCTACTTTTTAAAAATTGTTTTCTTATGCCTGATTAGGCACAATTGTCTTGTCCTTTCCTAAACTCCAAAAGCATTCCTATGTGTAGTGTCATTAGCTGTTGATCATATGCTCTCTTGTGATGGCACTTTATTCTCATCTCACAATGTTAATTAACTTTTCAAGTTAGAATTAAAGTTTTCTTAAGGCAGGGGCAATGTATTATACTACTTTATTCAATAAATAATCTTGATAAAGGAATAACTAGGGAATATGCAAATGATACTGAAGTCAAAGCACACAAATATAAGCAAGTTAATCAAAAAGCAAAACAAAAAAGCCATTAATACTATTCTTCTAACTTATGTACTAGGTATTATTTTAAAGAATTTGAGCAGAGAGGATGGTAGAAAGAGCATGAATTAATGGAGGCAGATCTGACTCCAAACCCTGGTTCTGCTGCTTGCTGATTGTGTAATAATAGGGTAATTACTGTTTTGGGTGATTATTAATTCTTTTATTGGTATGGTATGTAGACTAGCATAGATCTCATTTTTTTTTTCCACTGGGAACTTAATAACAAAAATATTAATTAAATTTCTCTCTCAAAACCCACTGACTGTGTCTGAGCATATAGTAGAAGGTAAATAAAGGCAACTATTTTTTCTACATGTTTACCTACTGCTCTGTAAATCCTCATCATGGGGATGACTTAATGGGGAGAAATGATGCTTAGAGATTTGGAACCTAGTAAAAATAATAATTTCTGGATTAATTTGTTAATTTCCATAATAACGGGATATTAACTAAATCTATTTATTATATTCAAGTTAACTCATATTTTACTTATCAAGATTATGTTGATGTTTTAAGTGGTGCAGTTTTTTAAATTATTGCTTGTCAGATAATTTCTATTTTCCACATTTTCAATTAAATATTATTTCTAAGAGAAATGCTAATTTCATGAGATTATCTTCATGTGACATTTTATGGAATGAGGTAATTTTGATTAGCTAAAATCATTAAAATCTACTGAATTTTAGTTTCACAACTCATTGACAGCATAGTTCATTAACTGCTGGTTCCATAGAAGATCTATAGTCAATGAAACACAATCTCCTACACACACACTTAGAAAATTGTACCCACCAGAAAGTGAGTTCCAGAGGTCCCATCACTATCATCCATTCAGTATTGGTCTTCTAATAGTCAGATCAAGAGAATTAATAGATGAAGCCATGGATCCCTGAAAATTCCATTAGTTAAGCAAACTTATTTTTCAATTGCTGCTGACAATTTGCAAACAAAAAAATGAATTTTAAACATGAAGATGAGTAAAAATGAAATAATAAAAATATTTTTATTTTACTTAATTTTCTAATTGTGCCTTATTAAGATGATGGCGTTGCTCTATATAATTCATTCTATCATTGTTATAATTCTATTTGAGGTATCCAATGTATTTAAGTTGGATTATATCAATTATGTGCTAACATCTTTTACCTTTATTAAAGTTTATTTATTGATTGATTTTGAGAGAGAGAGACAGCACAGGTGTGGGAGAGGCAGAGAGAGAGAATCCCAAACAGGCTCTGCACTTTCAGCATAGAACCTGATATAGGACTTGAACTCACAAACCTGAGATCATGACAGATCCAGAGTCGGGTGCTTAACTGACTGAGCCACCTGGTCACCACAACATCTTTTACCTTTATTAGCACTTTTTTCTATCCAGCATCATTTACTTCACCTCAGAGGAATGCCCTGTTTCCCTTAATAACTGTTCAAACAAATTCACTTTACTTTTAAGGCACTGAGAGTCTAACCTCAGCTCACCTCTTCAAGCTTCTCTCCTGAACTCATCTCTGAATGCCAGTTCCCACAAGCCGTATAAAATTCCTTCATTTCTTTACATGTGTTCTGTTATCTCTCTCCTTCAGGTTTTTCCATACTTCTGCTATGACATTCTTTCCCTCCAAAATTAACCTGGCTAACTTGTACTCATCACTCATATGTCAGCTTAGACATAATTTTCTACACTAGGTGCTAACCCTTGCTTGACCCCATAAATCTGAGACAGATGTTCTTATGAGCTCCCATAAAACACTGTTCTATGTCCACACTAGTGTGTAATTGCCTGTTGAATTGTCTGAACCCCACACCAGATGGTAGAACACCTTGTTCACCCTTGAATCCCCAGTCAGCAGCACAATGCCTGGCACAGTAGTTAAAAAAAAAATTGTCATACAATGGATGAGTAAACTCACATAATTTTGGTTTGCTTATTTTACAGGGAGAGGAAAACCCTTGAGTGGGGATGTGAGTTTTACTGTTTTAGTTCTACAAGACAATGTAAGAGCAGATAAATATCACTTTATTGATTACACTTCTTACAAATGATTCAGCTGTCCGTGTTTATACTGAACATCATTTCTAGGCTCAAAAAATCACTCACAAGTAATAAAATAAGCAGAAATATAATTATAGCATAATGCTCAAATCTGATGAAGCTAGAAGGTATTGGTAATTTAGACCTATGTGAAATGCAAAAGCAGATTAGTGAGGCCTGCAAAAGATGACACAGATGAGAAACACATTGTTTCACATTGTAGAAATTAAAATCTTAGAAATTGGAAGGGACAACTTTGGTAAAAAATACAAGGGGGAGGAGGAGGGAGATGCAGAAAAGAGGGATTGTTTGAATGCTTATTAATGGAGTGGAATGGGAGCCAGGGTCTCCAGTGACCCCTAATGTGACTTGGATACTCCCCCTTCATCCACTACCAGTCCTAGACAATGTGTTTAAGAACCTGAACCTGAAAAGTTTCAGAGCAGAGGTAAATGGCAGGACAAGAGAGAAGAACTGAAAGCACAATGAGTCATGTAGCTCTCACAAGTACTCAAAATTCATGTAGGATTATTTCCTGCTCTCCTTATTTTCTTGCTTTTTCCCTCCCTCAACCTTGTCACAACAGAGTAGAGGGTCCCTCTCTGGGGAAACAGAATGGCTTAAAAGATTGTCTTGTAGAAAGTACAGTGTGGGGAGTGAGCCCCACGGTAAAAACAGACAATATAAATTATTTCACCAGTTGACAAACTCGGTCCACCCATGAGGAATATTTGCAGTAAATTTTACAAGTATTTAGTCTTACATGTGATTTTCTTTAAACAATCTTCTAAAATAAAGGGGGCAAGAAAGCAAAAGAAACCATGAGAGGCTTTCAGCAGAGAAAAATTTCAAAGAAAATTTGGTCAACTGTCAGATAATATACTACATTGTGAAACAAGGATACACTGCTATTAAAAGAAATAAAAGAAAATAAGAAATATCAATTTGAAATTATAATTATGAGAGCTGAAATTTTATAAAAATATTCAGTAGAGAGTTTATAAAGTTGATATTTCAAAGAGTAAAAAGAAAAAGTTGAGAAATAAGAAAAATGAGAAAATTGAAGAAAAAAAGTGCTACATCTGATTAACAAGAGTTCCAAAGAGCACAGGGGGGAGGAAATTTCCAGTGAAATATTATGAGGACCTTTATAAGAACTCAAGAGTATAAAATACTTCATGGAAATAGCCTACCAAGTCCAAACACAATGAGCTGAAAAGTAGATGCATATTAACATAATTTTGAAATTTGAGATCACCAAGGTTCAATAGTCAATTCTAGAATTTTGCAGGGTAGGGGTGCCTGGGTGGCTTAGTTGGTTGAGCGTCCGACTTTCGCTTAGGTCATGATCTCACGGTTCGTGGGTTCGAGCCCCGCGTCAGGCTCTGTGCTGACTGCCAGCTCAGAGCCTGGAGCCTATTTCAGTCTGTGACTCCCTCTCTCTCTGACCCTCCCCTGCTCACGCTGTCTCTCTCTCTGTCTCCTAGAAATAAATAAACATTAAAAAAAAAAAAAAAGAATTTTGCCGGGTAAAAATATGGTCATGATAAATATTCAAGCATAGCATTAAATTACTCAAAAACATGGGGAATCAAGTTTGAATGAAGCACTGACTTCAAAAGTCTAAGATGAAATCATTTTTATTTTAAAATATTCAAATTACAAAAACCATAAACCAAGGAAAAGAGTAAAATAAAGATAATTTCAAACAACGAAACATCAAAAATTTTATTCCCCACTGTCCCTTTCTTGGGAAGCTATTAGAAGATGTGCTTGACCAAAGCATGGAGACAAACCAGTAAATAGAATGGAAAGGAGTTCCAAAATAACACTCGAGTATAAAACTGTAATAATAACAATCAACAGGTAATATAACATATTCTGAATCTTTATCAGCACATTGAAAATATTAATACATAGGGAAATACAAACCAACCCCTCTCCAAATAGTTTTTATAAGAGCTGAAAACAGTAGGCTCATAGGACAAACTACTTTTTTGTGTGTGTATGGAACAGAAGAATGGTTGGCTGGGCTAATAGTGTGTTCTATTATAAATTTGTAATTAAAACATGTGCAAGTATTAACGTAAAATATAAAAATTAATTATAAACTATCCTTGTTATTTTCCATTATGTATTCAAAGGAGCCAGAAGTGATTGAATGATAGAAGGTTTTCTAAGAAAACCACAAATCTATGCATATAATTGGAGTCCAAGTATTCCTTGGAAACACAACATGTTAACAAGTAATAAAAATTAAATTTGCCAGAATGCTTTTTTCTGTGACATAGTTATTGAGTGGTAAAGTTTACAAGCCTTCTTTAACTTATTAATAAAATCTCCTTTGAATCAAATAATGTACTTTTGACATAAGGATTCCCTTGAATTCTGGAAAATTTAAATCTGATTCAAATTTGAAAACACGTATTGAGTGGATTTCAAACATAGTCAAAATAAGTCTTGAATTTTCATCTGTTAATGGTACATAAAAATCTGAGGCTTTCACACTAATTCCAATGACTTAAGACAGGCTTATATTCAAAAGTCTCATTTTTATATAACTTATCTTGGTTAAAATTCTGGGATATTTATGTTAATCCAGAGCAGAGTACAATGGAGAGAATTTTAAAATATAAACCACACTTTAAATCAGAAACACCAGTTATGTTTTAAAGCAAGGTAAATCACATAAAATTTACCTCTTCGTCCTCTTCAGTTCCTTGAAGGGTATTTGTAGTGAGCACAAGGATCCCTTCTTTCACAGAAAAGAACCATCCTATGATAGAATTGTATCACATACATTTCAGAATGATTCCATGTTTGAAATTGGAATGTAACAAAGTCCAATACGTTAAGGCAAATTCACTCAAACCAAAGGACTTTTCAACTTTCTCCATGGGAACAATTCATATTATCAAAAAAACCAAGTTGAACCTACCTATTCTGTCCTGATTGAACCCTCCTACCCATTACTCTTTACTCACTGAGTAAAATATTTACTATTATGGTAAGTGGCTTCTTGTATCTCAGCACTACTTTAGAATAATAGCTGATTTCTTCAAGTATGTGACAGAGATTAAAGGTAGTTCTGAATGGCAAATTGCTTAAATAAATAACTCAGATAAATAGATTTCATAAGCCACCCTACCTAGGTCAATGGGTTTTGCTTTTGTTTTCTCCAGGATAATACTTTTATAAACTCAGCTAGAGCAATTTCCATAACTAGCAATTATTACCAGTTAAGACATTTTATATTTTAGAGATTGTATGTGGACTTTAGAAAACTGCAAGTTGTTGTTACTGAGTTTTTATTATAGCAGAAGAAACAGACCAACGAATGGTAATGTATAATGTATGGTAATGGTAATAATGATTTTATTGTATTAAATATAAACTATTTCACCCTACCAGTTTCATTATTTGAAAGGAATGTCCATAATGATGTTGGCATACTATGCTAAGTCGTTTGTATTTTATCCTTTTGTCTTGTCAGGGGCAAATGCAATGGAAAGGGTTAGGATTTGAATTTATGTTCTAATTGTCTCTCAACTATCTGTCTTCCCCTTATTTCCTTTATTAATAGAACTTCTCTGTCCTTTTATTGGGCTAACAACTGACAAGACTATAGAGGACAATATTTCCTTCTTCCTTCACGCAGATATACCTATAAAATTAGATTCTTGACAATGGAATATGAGCAAAAAGTGACGTGTGCAAGTTCTAAATCATAGCCTCAAAAAGCAGTCGTTAATCTCACGCCCTTTCTTTCTTCCTGAGGACCTGAATGTTTTTCTGGTCATGAAGAGCCAGATATAATCATGTGTATGAGAGCTACACCTGAGAGAAAAGCAGAGCAAGAAAACAGAACTCTACATCTATGGAAAACTTTTGGAGAAGCAGCCTTTTTCTTTCTGGACCATTCACCAAACCCTGAAATGCTATGGTGAGAAAGATCTGAATATCTGTTTTCTTTAAACTACTGTATTTGGTAGTCTCTTAGTTGTAGAAATTTAGTTTCCATCCTGTGCAATAGGGGAAAAAATGGTCCCTGGTAATTACATGCTTTTATAATAGAATCCTAAAGTATATATATACACATATATGCCACAGTCTGGAAAGCTTTTGATTCTGGTTAGTAGTGAAAAACACTTAAGTATTCTATAACAGTTTAGAAAGCAGATTATATTTCTACATAATCTGCAATCTGCAGCTCTGGAAGTGGTTAGGAAACATTAAAATATTCTTGGGATTTTTTTGTTTTTTGTTTTAATCTTATAACGCTTAACACGATATCATTATAAAATCAGACTGAAGCAGAAATGGCAATGGATATAGTTCTTCAATGGAAGATTCTGCAATGTCCTGCACTGTAAAGTGACTGGGAGTTTAATCATTAGAGGTTTTACTGCGTTGGTATGATCACCTACTTTTCAACTCCAAACACCGGTGTTTATCAATGTGACCTCAGGCTTGTCTCACATCTTCTATTTACATGTCCCTTGCTACCCAGTGGGAATTAGCTCAGTAGTAAATATAAGATTTAGGTTGTTCCAGTTTTTCAGAGCATCTTGTTTCAAGGGGCATCAAGGGAATCCTAAATAGACTAGAAGAGAGGGGGATATTTTGCACACGGAGGTATAAGGCTTAGGAAACTTGTGTAGATGAAGTATTTGCCTAAGGGAACTTGTACGTGGAACTAACTGGAAGCATACGTTTGGAAACCTAGAAAGATGAAGTAGGTTGCCAAAGAAACTACAATCCTGGCCTGAAGAAGTTTTCAACCCCTTCCACCCAAAAAAGTTGGAGACACCAAATCTGTACCAGGCAAAGTTGGGCAGGCCTTGGCAGGAAGTACTCTCCAATGGCAACTAGAGAGATGAAGACAAAGAGCAACAAGCAGTCTTAGGAGCTGCCAAAGAATGATTCTTCACAATGTCTGCCAAGCAGAATTTGATAACTTCCAGACAGTGACTGTTATGCGTTCCTCATTCTTTCAGTTTTCTGAGTAAAGGATTTAATGCAATTACTCAGCTTGTTCTCCACCATTGTAAATTAGGCATAATAGGAAGTAGATAAACCCATTTGTTGAAGTAGAGGCAGCCTTAACTTTAAGGAGCCACATCTGGACCTGATAGAGTGGACTATTCCTCATCTAGAGATCTTGGATGGACCTTGAGCTGAATGGCGAACATGAATAGGATGTTGGGATTTCTTCTTAGAATGTGTGTGTGTGTGTTATGCTTTATATATGAGAAGAAAGGTGCTTGTATGATGATAGGGTTTGGCTGTGGGAGAATTTTTATTTTGAAATAAAATACTCATAAACTAGAGATTGCATTCAGGTGTGGCTATGTGAATACTTTCTGGTCAATGGCAGGTAAAAGGAAGGTACGTGTACACATAATAGGTCATGTATGAAAAGGAAGGTGCTTAATCTCCATTCTCTTTTTCTCCTTTCTTGAAATCAGATATATACACATTTACGTGAATGAAGTGACATCCTAATGAATGGTGAACACGACATAGAAAGGTCCTGACTGGCTAGCTTACCCTGTGAGCATTACCCTGTTTCTTGAGAGAACAATGAGTTTTTATCGTATCCAAATCACTGTGTCTTCAGATCATCTTATTAACAGTAGCTTCTTTTACTAATCCCAGAGATGATAAATATGAGATTTACAGTTTAAGATGCTACCTCTGACTGTGGACTGGATGACACACTGGAAAGAGATAGAGAGTCCAATTAGGTTTCTAGGAATAGCCTTTGTGAGAAATGATGGTGTAAAAATATAACACAATGACAACAGCAATGAAGACGAAGAGAGTGCTTTGACAGATATTGGAGAAATAAAAGTGACCAGACATTTTTAACTAATTAAAGATGGAAATTGAGAAATTATAATAAGTTTTAGATGAGTTCAAAAATTTTCAGTAAATTTCTAGCATATGCCAGATACTTGGTTGGTTATTTGCTGTGTGGAAAAAAAAATCATTGAAGACATTCATAATCTGTTTACAAGATAAGAACAAATGCACATACATACCCATGAAAAAAGTTAAGGCAGTATTTGTTTAATTACAAGAGTCAAAGATAGTCTAGAAAGGTTATAAGCTTACATAGAAACTCATTATAGGAGGAAACTTCATAAAGTATGTTCAACTTAAGCTATTTCTAAAATGATGGATCATATTAATATAGAAAGGAGAATAGATGGAAAAGAGAGGCTAACTGTGTTCTTAGTGGTTAATATTAGCTACTTCAAAGGTCTGAGTTTGAAAATTTATATTTAATTTGTCATAGATATTGCCCATTTTTTAATCCATCAGCTTTTTGTTTTGAATAGTTTGGTAAAGTCAAAGAAAATGCTGTTATTCTAATTAATACAAACACACATTCTGTCTCTAAGTATCTATATTTCCATACTTTATCAACTTTATAGGTTAAAAAGTAAATTATTTAGTAGATGAGATGGGTTTAGGTTTAAGATTTAGCATGATATTTGCCATCATCAAAGATTTCTAAAGATGAAACTGTTATGTTTCCTTTATTCTAATTTACTCAGAATCTTGAAATCTTAATTACATTGTATTTTAAGCACATGATGTAAATCATTTATTGAATGCTTATTATATTGCAGGTCCTTTTAAATGACTTCATGTGTATTCACTCATTTAATGGGGAAGCATAGAAGGAAGGAAGGAAGGAAGGAAGGAAGGAAGGAAGGAAGGAAGGAAGGAAGGAAGGAAGGAAGGAAGGAAGGAAGGAAGGGTGGTGGAAAGGAAGGAAGGGAGGGAGATCAGTAAAAGTGTATTTCATAACACTATGTGTTTTTTTCAATTTTCTAAATGTTGAAGATGACTATATTCTTTAATGTCTATGAGCAATTATACAATTGACATTGCTAAAATGTGTATTCTGAAATACTTCTAAGAGAGGAACATATTTATTGTGTTCAGTAATATGTTTTAATCACCTTTCCCATTACTGCTTCCTCTAAGTTCCTCCTACAGTTTGCAGATGACCTGGTCTCTTGGTCTCTACAACTTCCCAAACTCTACAACTTCATCTGTAGTTTATCTGTATTTACCCTCTACTTCTCCCTCTTTCTAATTTTTTTTTCTCTCTCCTGCCAGTTATGTTCTGCCCATAAATATAAAATCTTTCTATATCTCAACTTTTCCAATTCAGCCATTCCCCCATTGGTGCTACACTTCCCTCAGCCCATTATTTACTATCCTAAATGCCAGGATAAGCACTGGAAAGCAAATCTGACAGTGTTAGCATATACTTCAGAGGATTTGCAGAAAGGAAAAAAAGGCCAGTGAACATTTAGGAGTTAAATTTTGCATTTATTCCTCTCACAATTATAAGAGTGCTATGCAAAACTTCTGGAAATAAAACTCTTTTTATACCTTGAGGATTCAGTGTCCAGGGCATTCATAACATTAAAATAGTCTGACTATAGAAAGTTGTTAATAAATCCCTGAAGGTATATTCCATATTCTGGGAAACTGAGCACATACAATAGCAAGCAGTGTAATTCTATCTGGTTCCAGTAATTGCACCAATTTGTTTGAAAGATAGAAATGTGCCCTTTACTTTAAGAAAAATGAAATTGAACATCCATATCCAGTGCCTGTAGCCAATTGACTTTGTTCAGGGGAAGTTCTTTGCAAAATGTGATATTGCCTAAAGTTATCAGCACTGTCCACTTTGCTTTTGTAAATGCTCATTCATTTTGTAAGTTTTTTTTTTTCAGTTGAATTCCTTCCTCATTTGTTAATTTAGCAAACAGACATGTATGGCAGCCCAAGAGTGTCCTATACACTTTATCTGTTTCTAGGAATACAATAAGAATAGGCAATTACTCTGATATCAATGAATTTACAGTCTGCACATATGTAAATATGTAAGGATCATGACATGTAACAGAGGCCTTAGTAGAAATATATGTACATAAAGGAGATCCATGTAAGGAATAAGTATAGAGAACATGGTGCCAGGATGGATCAGTGAGTTGAATGTCTGACCTTTGATTTTGGCTAAGGTAATGATCCCAGGGTTGCAGTTTTGCACTGATTGAGGATCCTGTTTAAGATTCTCTTCTCCATATCTTTGCCCCTCCCCTCCTCTCTCTCACTCAAAAAAAGGTTTTTTTTTTAATGTTTATTTATTTCTGAGAGAGAGATAGAGACAGAGTGCAAGCTGAGGATGGGCAGAAAGAGGGAGATATAGAATCCAAAGCAGGCTCCAGGCTCTGAGCTGTCAGCACAGAGCCTGATGCGGAGCTCGAACCCAGGAATTGCGAGATCATGACCTGAGCCAAAGTTGGACGCTCAACCGACTGAGCCATCCAGGCACCCCCCAATAAAATTTTTTTAAAAAAGAGTAAGTATAGAGGACCCAATGAAGAATTCCATGACCTGCTCTGTACCAATTCCAGCTCAAGAAAAGCTAAGATTCAAAGGCAGTATCTTAAATTCCTTTATTTGGCAAGGTTGAACCCCAAAAAGTCTTTGATAAAATTCATTTAAATTCTTAATGCTGAAATGAAAACTAGTTTTAAAAGGCAAGCGAAGAATTAAGCTTAAAATGTAGAAGAAAAATACTCAAAAGTTTGAGACATCTCTCTCTTTTTTAAGTTTTTTTTTTTTAACGTATTTATTTTGAGAGAGAGAAAGAGCACAAGTGAGGGAGGGGCAGAAAGAGGGAGAGAGAATCCCAAGCAGGCTGAGCTGTCAGTAAAGAGCCTGTTGTGGGGCTTGAACTCACAAACCATGAAATCATGACCTGAGCTGAAATCAAGTATTGGATACTTAACCAACTGAATCACCCAGGCACCTGAAGATGTCTTGTCTCTTATCACCAAACACAAAGGTGTCCTCAAATACTGCAGTCTTTTCCAACCTTTGATTTTGTGAAGCCTTTCCTGTAAACTGTAAAATGTTGCCTTTTCCTAGGTAACTCTTGTCGAAATGCCCATTCTGTCATTCACTTTCTTTGTTGGCTCTTACTGAGACTACTTTTCTATGCCTGTTATGAAATATAGTTTCATTAGTCTGATGATCGTATCTATACCCATCCTTTTAAATACTATCTTTATGACTGTAGAATCTACCAGTAGCTTTCCAAATAGAATCTACCAGTAGCTGGGAAATAGACCAACCCCCTACTTTTTTTTTTTTTTTTGCACGTGAGCACACACACGTATACATACACCATACATTCACACAAGCAAGTGAGGGGCAGAGGGGTAGGGAGAGGGAATATGAAGCAGGCTCCACACCTAGTATGGAAGCCAATGTAGGGCTCATGGGGTTTCATCCCACCACTGTGAAATCATGACCCAAGCTGAAATCAAGAGTCAGATGCTTAACTGACTGAATCACCCAGGCCCCTCCCTCAGCCGCTTACTTTTCAACATTTTATGGATATCTCTAATAGGATGATCATAAGACTTGTCCCTAACAAACTGTTAAAAAAGAAATCCAACTCCTTCTTGATTCTGTATGTTTGTAAAGCGTTTCTTTAATGAGTCTTTGATAACAACCAAATTTGTTTCCCCTCACTGCAGTATATTGCATATTCCTGTCTTCCTCTCTCCCTAGCACTAGCATTATGTTTTTCAACATTGCCCTGCCTCTAATGTGTTCCTTTCCTCTCATGTGCACTTCTAGTCTTAGCCTATTAACATGTCCATGGTCACTTATCCTCCAGATCCTTCCAGATGGTATTGTTAGACTGGTCTTACAATACCACAATGCAGATTGCATGACTCTCATATAGAAAAGCGTTTAAAGACTCCTCAGAGACTATAAAATAAATTTGATTTATTCCTATAAGTGTTGTGTTTAAACATCTTTTTTATGATTCATATTGAAACACTTTTTTTTAAGTCCTGTGATGGCACATATTCTTGTTTTTTCTACTGCATGTGTACACATTCTCTTTTTATTTTCTTCACACACTCTCTCCAGATCATTCCCATTATTCTCATGACATTTAAGTTATCCATATGCTAAGAGTTCCAAATGTATATCTCCATCCTGATTCCTCTAGAAAGCACACATTTAACTGCCTACTTGTCATTTCTATTTCAATGTCTTACCAGTATTTCAGAGCTAACTTCTTCAAAGAGAGCACTTTTTTTTTTTACTTCTAAAATCTGTGTCCCTCCCCAGATATTTCTCATTGAATAACACTGCTTTCCCACTTGCTGAAATCAGAAATCCATCCTTATCATTTGTTTCATTCTTCGATCTCATCCCCAAATGCAACTCATAAGCAGATTTATATTCATATCTTCTGTCATCAATTCACTTTAGATCATCACCTCTTCTTGCTTTTGAAGTATGAGATCTTTCTAACTATATTTTCATTCTTGTCACCTTCCACATTCTTCACAGGGGATCCAGAGGAATCATATTTGGATTGTGTCAACCTCTATTTACAATTCATTGATAGCTTCCATTGTATATGGAGTAAATTTGCAATTTCTCAACATAGTTCTAGAAGCCCTGCATGATGTTGGTCCTGTTTACCTCTTCTGCCTCATCTCATACTGTTCTCACCTACTACCCTAATCCCCTCTGCTCTATCATGCTTTCACCAGATCCTGGACCTCTGCATACATTTGCCTCTGCATAGAGCTCCATTTTATCCATTCTAAAATAAGTCCTCGGGGTGCCTGGGTGGCTCAGTCGGTTAAGCACCTGACTTTGGCTCAGATCATGATCTCACAGTTTGTGGGTTCAAGCCTCACGTTGGGCTCCGTGTTGACAGCTCAGAGCCTAGAGCCTGCTTTGCATTCTGTGTCTCCCTCTCTCTCTGCCTCTCCCCCATTCATGCTCTGTTTCTCTTTGTCTCAATAATAAATAAACATAAAAAATTAAAAAAAATAAAATAAAATAAGTCCTTCTTTTCCTTCAGCTCTTACCATAAACATCTTATTATCAGAGAAATCTTTCCTGAAAATGTAAATAAGATAGTCAACCTTTTTTTGTTTCTGTTATACATGCCAGTTGGTTCTCTTTGCACCATTTATCACAATTTGTAATTATTTAATGTACTTATGCACTTATTTGCTTGCTCTATTTCTCTACTACATATAAGCTCCCTCAAAGCATATAGTTGGTCACCCTGGAACTCTAGGCTTAGAAGTGAATATGGTACATGGCACAACATGGTAGATATTCAGAAACATCTAATAAATGGATTAAAAACTTGTACGTATCATTTCCCTTGTCAACTTGATATTTTTCAGCACATCTAAACATATTTTACTTCCAGTGTATTGGTTTTACTCTTTCTGTTTCCTGTGAAGTCCCATTATACTTTGAAAGCACCAAACTAAGAGAGCTCTCCTGAAATGCCACTGTCCTTTTCCCAAAGCACCAATTAACCAATTATTATAAAAACAAATTTTTCAGCAAATGGAATATAATTTATTTATCTGTGAAATCTCATAGCATTTGGGAAAGAGGTCTTTTTCTAAGGAATTCTCGTAATACATTTGTGTGGGTATAGGAACTGTGTCTGACAAATGTTATATCCTTTTATTCCCATATCAGAATGCTGTATTGTTCAACACTTGCTGAAGAGGAGTTTCTGATTTATATATGAAAACATTTGTATTAAAAAACTCTAGCTTATAATAGTTAACTATTAACCTGTAATGTGTTATGTTGACTATGGATTAGGCATAGAGCACATTTGAGACCCTTAAGCTTTAATATTATTGGTTTTGTTTATAAGTATCAAAAGAAAACATGAATAATTAAGCTTCTCAAGCTTTTTATGAGTATGTATAAAAGTATAATTTATAGTTATTAGAGAATCTAAATAAAAAAAAAACCTGTTCCTGCAGGATTCCTGGGGTTAAAACCATGTTAATTGCAAGTGCCATTGAGTATCTGTGGATCAGTGTTATGTTTGTGTGGATTGTATCTTTTTAAGGTACTGAAATTAGAAATAAACCCAGAATACATAGCCATCAATAAGTAACTCCTCAATTGCTTCCTTCCTTTACTGTAATCCAGTATAACACAAACCTTGAAAGTAATAGGGATCCTAATTTGAAGTTAACTTAAACATAAACATTTTAATTTTTTTAAAACATAAATGCTATTATAATTACTCTTTTTCCTGGAATTTTTTCTGTGACATAAACATGCTTTTATTTTCTTCTAAAAAACAAGGCAATCTTAAGACCTTCAAATGCAGAGATTAGGTGCATTTAATTTATGAAATAGTGTGGTGCTTCATAACCCACATCTATTAAAGTACTTTCTTCTATACGTGAAAATCTGTTTTGGAGCATCTGGGTGGCTCTGTTGGTTAAGCATCTGACTTCGGCTCAGGTCATGATTTCATGGTCTGTGGATTCAAGCCCTGTGTTGGGCTCTGTGCTCATCGCTCAGAGTCTGGAGCCTGCTTCAGATTCTTTGTCTCCCTCTCTCTCTGCCCCTCCACCATTCATGTTCTGTCTCTGTGTCTCTCAAAAATAACAAATAAATGTTTAAAAAGTTGTTTTAAAAAAAAAACCTGTTTTGGAAATAGAGCTAAGAAATTTTTACAATGTAAATCATTCTTTTACTCGTATCTACATTTGTCATTAGTTGGAGGGAATGTATTTTTAGCTCTTTGTACATAAAAAATATTATAGGCAACTATCATGGTTAAACTAAAATTTCTTAGAGATGCCATAAGTCAAAGAAGAGTAACCACTTTTTTATGAGTTGGTATTTGGCAAGGTCTGCTTATAAAGCAGGACATCTTAAAAGGACCTATCCTATGATCTTAGAATACAGAATATGTTTCTCCTTCAGCCAAGTGTAATAACTACAACCCTTCATTGCATAAGGTAAAATAAATCCTTGGCTAAACAATTTGATCCAAACATCTGGGTAAAGTCTTAACTTTCTCTAATTTGCAAGTCTACCATTTGATTTAATTGCATGTTACTTTATCTTATTCTGTTTACTCATTAGGACTTTTTTTTTTTGGATGCATGCAGTGATTACTAATTATATGTAACCTGTTGACTTATAGTCATTTAAATTCTTTATTAGTATTATTTTCTTGTAATCTATTTTTTGTCTTTCCTAATTCTCTTTTACCCCTTATTACTTCTTTTTTGTGTAAGTTTTGTTTATAAGCATCACTAGAAAACCTGAATAATTATACTTCTCATGGTTTTCATGGGTGTACTTAACAGCATAATCTAGAGGCTAGGCTGAAGGAAATATAATAAATATGTTGCTTCTGTGTTGTAACAGTTGGGCAAAGTAATTATTTCTCTACCTCTGTTTCTTCTACAAATGTGTTTCAAGTATCAGAATTCTATATCTGTCTGTCTAGGACACGCCTACGGTTGGAGGCTAAGTGAGAAATCAATTGAGAAAGAAGTCCAAATATTCAGCAGGAAAGATGAAACTCTAATATTTGAAAGAGTCCAGAAGACAAGTAGCTTTCTGATATTTTTTATTGATTTAATAGTTCTGATATTATCATTTTTATAATATCCTTATATTTGTTTAAGGTTTCAATACTCTTTGGTAAATATGTTTTTGGGAATTTATCACTACCATTCTTTTATAACCATAGCAGCTTTGTGTGCCTTTACAATCATCCCAACAGTCTTCACTTCATTTTGGTCAAGGCTGATAAAACATTAGACATATTGCTTTTCTAAAGTGATCTGTCTTCCATCTAGAGTTTTCAGAATTGGTTTATTAGTTCAGTGAAAGAGAGAGATGGCTTCCTGCAAGAAGAATATCCAGTGGTAGAACATCTGCTGGGGGTGAGGCAGGGCCCGAGATTTGTGACTGTCTCAGGATGACTGCACAAGGGGACAGGGAGTTGGGGGGGAAGCAACATCTTGCACCCACCCCCGTTGCTAATCTGCTGACCCTAGATCTGTGGGCTGGGTGGCTGGAATGCAGAGAGATGATTCACACGTGTGGGAACTAATAGTTTTCCCTGCAGTTACGGGATCTGGAATTTAAAACCAGGTAATTTATATATTGTACAGAACCCTAAGTGTTTGATTTTACAGAAGGAAGGCAAACTGAAATAAATGAAAGCAACACATTTGAATGTAGATTGAGTTTTCATTTCCATTTCAATTCTTCATTGGCAAAAGACTCTCAGTTTATTAGTGTATAATAACTGTGTATAATAACAGTTTTCCACATGGCTATTGGTAATGGCCACTTATCAGCCATGAACTGATAATCATTATATCAGCCATGAACTGATAATAATTAACTGCCTAGCATAAATATAGCACAGAGAAAGCTCTTATGAAAGGGACTCCATTATTATTTTGATGTAGAGAGAATAACCAAATAACCTTTGATATTAAATATTGTTGCTGTGGTATGGATATACCTTTTTTTTTTTAAATATTTTTTACTTTCCTCTAGGCTATTGTATTAAAAAGAGTATCATATAGCAGACTGTTTAGTAAAGAGGCTGGTAAGATGTCATTTTTTACTGTACTTTCCTTCTGAATATTCTACATGTGGAAATAATAGCAAAATGCAGACAAATAGGCATTGGGTCTTTGTCTACTTTTGATTTTCTATCAGTTAGTGTCAAAATAAGAAAGAAATGGCACACCAGAAAGAGCAATGTTACATACAAAGAAGGCACACGCATAGGATAGTGCCATAACCTGAGGCTAATAGCAGTGCAGCTGTTAGTACCTACAGTCCTGAAGAAGTGAGGAAAGGAACCCTCACTGGAGGCATCATCTTGTAGAGATTCCTGGTTTGCAGAAAAGGATTCAAAATTAAAAGCACACTAATTTCTACAATGCAAATCCAGCTATGGTTCTCCTCGGTATTTATCCAAATGAATTGAAAACATGTCTCCACAAAAACCTGTTCCTGGAATTTTATAGAAGCTTTAATTCATAATCATGAAACTTGGAAGCCACCAAGATGTTGTTCTTAATGTGGATGGATAAATAAACCATAACCTGTCCACAAAATGGAGTATTATTCACCACTAAAAAGAAATGAGCTATTAAGCCATGAAAATACATGGAGAAATTTACATGCAAGTTACTAAGTGAAAGAAGCCAATCTGAATAAGCTACATCCTCTGTGATTTCAACCATAAGATACTCTGGAAAAGGCAAAACTCTTGGAGGGTTTTTGGGGCAGTGAAACTATTGTGTATGATACTATAATGGTAGATCTATGTCATTATACACCTGTCCAAAGCCATAGAGTGTACAGCCCCCTAAGGTTTACTATGAATTTTAGGTGATAATAATCTGTCAATGTAAGTTTACTGATTGTAAGAAATGCACCACTGTGGTGCAGGATGTTGATAGTAGGGAAGGCTACTTTTAGGGGCAGAAGGTTCATGGGAACTCCCTTGTAGTTTCTACTCAGTTTTGTTTTGAACTTAAAATTTCTCTAAAAATATAATTGGTTTTAAAAAATACACTAATCTTACTCTCCTCCATCACTCTGACTTCTTGCCTACTTACCTATAGGGTAAAACAACCAGAAGCAATTAGGGTAGATGCACCTTGTTAATAAAGTCCAGCCAATCAATTCAGAGGGCAGAAGGAGAAGGAAGGAGAATAAATAGATCTGGAGGCATAAATGGAAGGTATCTAGCACAGTCTTCCTATGAATGTTGCAAATATTAACAAAATTTCCTGACAGTGTTTTCATAACAAGATTCCTAATTATCAGTAAGTCAGAGCATTGCATTCAAGCTTGTTGGTAAAACTCAATATGTGTAGAGTGGCCTTGACAACACTGATTAAAGAAAAAAAAATCCCATAGAAAATATCATTGGATTATATGTATCATATTCAAATCTAGCATAGAATTATAATAAAAATATTAATACATGTAAAAGGTAGAGTTCTAATAAATATTGGGATGACTCTTAATGTTTACAAGAAATAGGATGTTCAAGAGAAGAACACAAAATAAAGCCTAGTAATAGGGGCCAAATATGAATTTATCATTCTTTTTGTTTAATGTTTATTTATTTTTGAGAGAGAGCATTAGAAGGGAAGGAGCAAGGAGAGAGAAGAACAGAGTATCTGAAGTGGGCTCCATGCTGAGAGCAGAGAGCCCAATAAGGGGCTCAGACTTCCAAGGTGTGAGATCATGACCAGAACCAAAGTTGGATGCGTAACTGACTGAGCCACCCAGGTCCCCTGAATTTATCATTCTTAAAATAATGTACAGGAGTGACTAGAAACCTGGATGTGACAGACACACCAGGGTATGAAGCACAGCTGTGACAATTTCTCACTTGATAATTCAGATAACACATTTTTTCATCTAAAAGAAATAAGAGAAGAATAATAATATATCCTTCAGAGGTATTATGGAAGAATTTAAGTTATATAATATATATATAATATTTAACACACTACAATGGTCATAGAAATCCTTCAATTAATTTTGACCATAAAACTACTATTACTAAAATTACTATTTATCTCAACATCATTAGATTTTTTTAAATAAATAAATCTATTGTACTGTTAGATTTTCTAAATATTTAGGCACTAGAACATGGGTGATACAGTTGTAAAGAGTCAGAAGATAAATCTGAGTATATTATGTAGTAGATAGCTTATGTGAAGAGCACATTTTGTGTCTTTTAAAGCTACTATTGTCCAGTCTGTACCTCGGAAAAGCTGATCTTTATTATCTGTTTTATCACATGCAAGGGAAGCATTGCTACTAAAATCTTTATATTGCTTCCAGTGTGCTAGCACTGCAGTAAGAGTAGCAAAGAAAGAGCTTAATCGAAGGTCATTTACTCAAATCATATTTGCCGTGTGGAATTTACTGCTAAAGAGTAAACCAAAGACAAATATAGAATTTGACATTTGAGAACCAATATCAAAGCATAATGTGTAGAAAGCCTGTAGTTTTGAGATTCAAAACTGTGGTATTTTAACAGTAGCCATCAAAATTCTTTATTTCAGTATGATACAAACATTTTGATTAATAATACTTTTCTGATCACAAACCATTTTGAAATTATAACAGCCTTGAATACTACATAGATTCTCAGCATCAAGTTTTATCATAAATACTAACAAAGAAAAATCATAAAAGATTCATAAAGCAAGAACTAGGTATTTAACACTCTTCTTATATAACAATCTAGGGAATGTAAATAATTGTCATTCATGGATACATTCTCTGGGATACTTGAGGCCTCGTGTGTGTTACAGGGATACATGCACTTATTTTTTTTTAATTGAAGCTGCTTTTAGAAAAAAATGGCAAAGTGAGAAAATGGTTATATCAGTAGCAGTGTTTATGAAAGAATAGGAGGTATCTATTGGAGGCAAAGAGCCAAAAATGGAGTGTTCTTTGTGCCAAACTTTCTTCTAGGACCAAACAGAAGAGGTATTTACCAAACTTGTTAATTTGATGTTAAATGAGGAGTGATATATCCTATTATTTAAACTAGAATATAAGAAATCCACTGCATTTAATTCTGGTGTGTTCCAGATTCTGAACAAAATAAAAATCCATGAATGATACACATGTATGTACAGAGAAATTCTAATTAGTGAATAAACAAGTGGGAAGGACATTCTCTTAAGAGACAGAAAAATGATATTCCATAATCTATGGGTTAAATGACAACATCATTCCCTGAAGTTTTGACAGAGTGAGATGACAAGGATATTGAGAAAGTATGAAATCTTAAATTGTGAAACTGAACATGGGAAGAAACTCTTGCAACCTCATGATTCTTTTGTGGAAGTAGGAAAATGAAATGAAGGTGGGAAATACTTGGGTAATTATAGGGACAAAACCAGCTAGGATTATTTCAAACATTTTATGTCAGTATTTCTCACAACATTTTATTACATTTGTGGATTTTATGAAATATTTTATTGTTGTAGTGGTTTTAGAATTTAACTCAGCCTTGGAATAATGAAGGGATTTTCCAGATTCATGGATCCGTGGAGTATAATATTACATAAAGCATTTTAAATTGGGAGGAAAGGACAGTAGTACCAGAAACCCTTAAATGTCTAAATTTTTCATCAAGTCATGGAAGAAGGACATCAATTTATCTTTAGTTTTAATGATTTGCCTTTGGAGAAATAAATATGCCACAGGATGCTACTTTCAGTGAATTTACTAACCACGGGTCAAGATACAAGAAAGAGATGGATTCATTTTCCAGTATTAAAAAAAGAACACTACAGTAAAATATAACAGCAGACTTGGATCTAACTATTTGCTAAGTATGCCATTGGATAAAAAGAATATTTCAGAGAAGAGAGCTCCTAGTTGTTGTTTTTTGTTTTTGTTTTCTCTCTCACTTTTTAGAGATATGCTGAGCAGAGACCTTTTTATAGGGAGCATTTTGGTTACTCCAGTGAAAATGAAGGCATGCTTGTTTAGCCCAGAAGAGCATATCACAAGACACAGTGAAAATTAACTGCATTGATACTAAAGTCCTCTGTTCTGTCTAAATAGGGAAGACTCTACATGGAAAAGATATTGACTGGAAATCATAAACCAATAATTAAAAAAGTTAGAATGTGGAAATCCATCAAGTAACATGTTTTTCTGAAGGAAATTTTGACTAAAACCACCATTCAGAGCACATTTATTTTATTTTCTTCTTAAGCTTTATTTATTTATTTTGAGAGAGATAAAGTGTTAGTGGGGGATAAGCAGAGAGCAGGGGGAGAAGGAGATAGAGAATCCCAAGCAGGCTCCATGCTGTCAGCTCAGAGCCCAACGCAGGACTCAAACTCAGGACCTGTAACATCATGATCTCAGCTGAAATCAAGAGTCTGAGGCTTAACCAGACTAAGCACGTAGGCACCCCAGAGCACATTTATCAGACTAAGTATTTTTTACATGATTTTGTATTTTGAAAATGTAATGAAAATTGTCTTCAAATGGTACCTATTTTTGCAGAGAAATCCTGAAACAAAAGATACCTGTCCAGATTCTTGTTGGATTAGGATAGAGTTGGAGTGGAATTGATTCAGCTAGGAACATCAATGAAGCTGGGACCTCCCTGATTCCCATATTGAGCTTACCTTAATGTCCTTATATTTTCTATTAATGTTGTACTTGTGACACATTTGTTATCTGACTTGTAGAAGTGGTAATAAAGAAAAACACCCCAAAATAAGTTCATAAAAAATAAGGATGTATAAGATATTTCTTTCATTTTAAAGAATACCTAAAGATTAATTCAGAAACTGGTGCGAGGGGGGATGGGTGAAATGGATAATGAGGATTAAGGAGTGCACTTGTGATGAGCACCAGGTATTGTATGGAAGATTTGAATCACTATATTGTACACCTGAAACTAATCTACCACATTAAGTTAACTAACTGGAATTTATACTGGAAAAAAAAGAAAGTGTAGTTTCAATGAGTTAAGTATACAGCTACACACATACACAAAAAAGAATAGTTTTGAACTTTGCATGAGCTGTTAGTCCTACAGCCAGAAAATGCCAAAAAGTGTTAGATGGAATAACATATCAGAAATAAGCTAGTTTTAAAATGTTTTTAAGAAATGGCACATTATCTATCAAGTTCTGAAAGTAAAAAAGTTTAACGGACCCTAGGATTGGGCCGAGATGGAGAGGTTAAAGACAGCAATCAAGTAGAAGGAACAATCAAGCTTCCCTTATGCTCTTTTTCTTTCCCTGTGAGTTGTTTCCAGGAAAGGGCACAGGGAGAGAATGCTCCCAGTATCAAATCCTGATGTATAATTTATCAAATCCACAGGGTAACTCAGTCAAAGATTTTTATATTTTTTCCTTTATGCAAGATTGCACTGTACATTTTGCTTAGTCTCTTAAATGGATGGGAAGAACTGAAGGCAAAAATGTTATATTGAATTTTCACTGAAAGTCTCCAGATGCCCAAGGATTTCAATTAGTTGAATTTTCATTTTGTAGGGCAGCATTCTGTCTTGAAGTATTATCTTTATCCTGTGCTTCCTCTGGCATTGTTCTTCAAGTGGGCAGCATTATTGTAAATTATTTCCTTTCTTATTATAACTTACACCTTAGTAAAATCAATCAAAAGAGTAAATTGTTTTCTTTCCATTCTACTTGCATTAATGAGATAAAAAAGAAAGGAAGAATTTATAATTGCTGTATTTAGATAAAGAACTTTCAATATAATTGGAAAATAAAAGAAAAAATTACTAGCTAAAAGTAGTCGGAAGTAGGGAACAATATCACTTCTTGAAGCAAAAAGTCGGTTCTGCAACAATTGATGTGATGTTTTTTAAAAAGAATCTATTAATCATGTTGAGGGAGCAGTAAAGGAAAATTCTCCAAGGCAATACAAGGGAGTTTGAATTTTGCCTCAAGGATGGTCTCTTTAGGGAGACTTACCTGCATAGACTATGAAGGAGACCAGAAGATGATATTATATTTTCTTCCTAATAAGTCATGGCTAGAAGTAAGACATGAAATACAGACTAGCAAAACTTTATCCTATTTTTATTAGACAGTATATGTCTAATTTACACAGATTATTAAGGCATCTAGTTACACAGGTGTAATATTTATTTATTACAGTGTGGCAGATATTGAAATACCTATGAAAATAAAAGTACAAAAAAGGCTTAAATATTTAAATTTTTTAATGTTTATTTTTGAGAGAGAGAGAAAATGAATGAGCAGGGGAGAGAGGGAGGGAGACACAGATTCTGAAGCAGGCTTCAGGGTCTGAACGGTCAGCACAGAGCCTAACGCTGAGCTCGAACCCCAAACCGTGAGACATGACCTAAGCCAAAATTGGACGCTTAACGTACTAAGCCACCCAAGTTCCCCTTAAAATTTTTTAAGCTTATTTACTTACTTTGAGAGAGACAGAGACAGCAAGAGCAGGGGAGGGACAGAGAGAGAGGGAGAGAGCGAGAATCTCAAGCAGGCTCTGTGCTGCTAGCACAGAGCCAGATTCAAGGTTTGAGCTCATGAAACTGTGACATCATGACCTGAGCTGAAACACAGAGTCAATTGCTTGCCAGACTGAGCCACTCAGGAACCCCCAAAAAAGGCTTTTGGGGAGAAGACAGTAGCATTGGTCTTTCATAGATATAGGTTCAGAAGAGGAGAGGAGATTTTACATAAGCTCGATTGCCTTATTTACCTAAATACATACTTTTCCTTTATTTTATTTACTTGTGTTTGTCTCTGTAGTAACTAAAACATTTATTTGTAATTTTTGTACCATTTAACACATCAAAGTTAAGACTGGCAATAGTAGCTGCAACTTTTACAGGGTAAAGTTCCATAAATTAAATAAAAGATGTTATTATACATGTGTGGAGTTTTTAAAGAGACTAGAATAAAATAGTAAAAAGGAATTGCAATTTCATATTTTTGCAAACAGGAAGTTTGGGAGTTTTGGATAAGTAGGAACATGCTTGATAAGAAAGGGAATCCTAGAGAATTAAGAAAAAAGTAAGACTATAACAATAAACCTTTTGGATAGTGAGCAAAAACATATGCGTAAAATGGATTCCTATAGATAGTGATTGGATTTGAAATGTCCTCCATCTCTTACTGAATGTGAGGTTCCACTGAATAAGGCAGTTAGCAGGAAGCCATCCATGGTTCTCTATTTGTAGAGGAAAGTATAAAGAATAAAATAATTGATAGATTCATTAACACTCCTTGACTTAGTCAAATAGAATTAATGAAAATTCAGGGGACTCTGACCTAGAAATAGGTTTTTGTAACTTCAGGAATAATTTATCTGGAATAGCCATTTAGCTATTTTGGAGAAAGAGATGTGGGCTTACTTTATCTCTTCATCTCTACTTTGCATGTTTGGTATATCTGTCATGATTGTGGAATGTAACAAGGTATAAAGTTGCAACCATTGATGCAGCACTTTTTTTTTTTTTGGATGAAAGGAAAAGGAAAGTGAGAAATAAATTGACATATTCCAGCATATGGTAATATAAGGTCTATAGGACAGATTTTGAGGAAGTTGGTTAGCACATGGGATCCATTCAAATAGCAGAGGATTACCTGAAGGCCGTTAAAATATTTTGAAGTTAATTTATTAACTTTTCAGTAGACTCTGTAGTCATCCTATATTCATCAGATTTTGAAGCAACTGGATTCAGGCTTAACTATTACAATTCTGTAACTAGCCATGCCATTTAACATTTCTGAATATCATTAGATTAGTAGAATTTTCTGCTTACTTTGACTACTGTAGGAATTAAATAAAATTATGTATATTAACTTTGAAAAATATAAAAATGTTACATAGTAATTATTAACTTTCCTAAAATGTTATCAGCATTTTTGTTACCATTTTAACCTCCTCCTCCTTTACAAACGAGGGTATACCAATGAGCATTTAAGGGAAAAAATACATCTTATTGATGTGAGTGTGTATGTGACATTGTATTTCTTACGTCTAAAATAACAGTGAATCTACTATCTGGATGTGTTGGGTAGGTTATAGATGAGTAGAAAAGTGAAAGCAATATGTTTATAACTTTCTTCAAAGGCATATTTTGTGATTTATCTTTATGTGTGTAGCTTTACTTAATGTTTTTAATAACTTTCTATTTTGAAATGGTTTTAGTTAATTATAGAAAAGCTACAGAGATAGTACAGATAGTTCCTATATTAGAGATCTCCAGAGAAGCAAAATCAATAAGAGGTGTGTGTGTGTGTGTGTGTGTGTGTGTGTGTGTATGCATTGCCATCACATATTTGTCAAAACCAACAAACCAACACAGGTATATTACTATGAACTAAATGTCACACTTTATTTGAATTTTGACATTTTTTCCATTGATGCTTTTTATCATTCTAGGATCTAATCTAGGATGCTGCATTGCATTTAGAGTTAATTCATTTTAATTTTGTAGTGTATTTAATTGTATGATTATGCTTCAATTTATTTATTCTCCTATAAATGGCAATTATTTCTAAGTTTCGCTCTTACAAATATAACTATTTTTTGTGAAATAAGATAAAACCAGTTATGTATATTCATGAAGCATCCTTATTCTTTTTCCCATTGTCTCTTCAATCTGTCCTATAGAAATAAAAATCTGACTTATTCCATAGCATTTTGTCTAACTCTTAGTCTTAACACCAGTTTTCTTTTCTTTTTTTCAATCTTTAATCAGGTATAATTGACAAATAAAAATATAAGATATTTAGAGTGTACACCAAGATTATTTGATACACATATACATTGCAAAAGCAGTCCCTTACTGAGTTAATTAACACATACCTCACCTCACATTTACCCTTTTCTTTATTTTCAGTGCAGACATTTAAGTTCTACTCTCTTAGAAAATTTCAAATATATATACAGTCTCCCTTTATTAACTAAAACGTATGATACAATATGATCATAAATCCTTGATTATTATTCAGGTTATATAGACTGCTTTTCCTCCATCTGTGGTGAGCTCCAGACTTGGAAGTTTGCTGTGAAGCGTGGGCATGGTTAGGAGGTGTCATTACAAATGGACTTTTATTCTTGGAGATTGGCAAGGTGTTGGGGATTCAGGATAAATAAATGTTAAGAATTGTTTCAAACTTGGAAATAAGGATAAAAGGTGAGCTATACGTCACTTAAGGTCATATGCAGACATTGTTTAGTGGACCTATCTGAGGATAATCCAGAGAAATATATACTTTAATTCACTTTAAACAAAGTCCCAGACTTAGTGAAATTACATGTTTACTTGTATATTTTTGTTCAAGAGAGGTGCAGATATTCTTTCTACTATAAAAGATAACCCTAGAAATGATGATTTATTGTTCTATAAGAAATCAACATGTTTTGTGAGTAACCAAACAATCTTATTTTAGTATTCATTTATTACATTGTTTACAAAGTTTTTGAAAATCACTTTAACAGACAGAAGGACCCTGCTTTGTTTGTTGGGTGGTATATAATCTGGCTTCTGCTTCCCTATGGGTGATGCAAATATGTAGTTCCTAACTGCTCTTTTCAGGTCTATGCTTTTTTTTTTTTTTTTTTTTTAGAAATTCTCTTATGGCAAGCTCTGACTGAAGCTACTTGGCAAATGATATCTGTCATCCATAAGGCTGTTTTTCCCTCCTTTCTTCACATACAACTCATTTGTTGGAATTCCACTACCTTTGAAAATGCAAGTGACCCAAAATGCATCATTACATGGTCATTTGTAAAGTACAGTGTTTTGAATGCTGTCAGCTTAAATGGTAACCAGATATAAGCCTGTATGTTTCCCAAACCTGAGAGAATACTTGTTTAGCTCTCTGAGTGATTGGTCTGAAACCTCCTCACCTCGCTTGAGGTAAGAGAAAGCATCCCTTTCACTTCCTCTTTTTCTTTCCCCCTGAGAACTTGTTTCAGCATCTCTCTCTAAGTCTTCTCTCTAAAGAAATCTCTGTCTCTTTAACATCCACTCATTTATAAGTCTTATCACCTTTAGTTCTTCCATATTTCCGTGGCTGTCCTTGGTATTTGTACAGTTTGTACTTATGCCCACATAGTTTCAAATTATCTAGTCTAGTACTATGAAAATTTTGTTGATAGTATGAGTGATAATTTATAAATTTATAAATTAATTTTAGATAACTGTAATCTTCATAATTTTAAATAGTATCATTCATGAATATGGTATGTTTTTCCAGTTTTTAAAATATTTTATTTGGTTTAGCATAATTTTATTTATAAAATCTTTTATTTTAATTTTTTCTAATGTTTTATTTATTTCTGAGAGAGAGTGAGACAGTGTCAGCAGGGGAGGTTCAGAGAGAGAGGGAGACACAGAATCTGAAACAGCCTACAGGCTTTGAGCTGGCTGTCAGCACAGAGCCCAACGGGGGCTCGAACCCACGAACCATGAGATCATGACCTGACCGAAAGTCAATGCTTAACCAACTGAGCCACCCAGGTGCCCCTATTTATAAAAGTCTTATACATCATTTTGCAGCTTGGTTTATTTTTATCATGTCATTTTAGGTTTTTAGGAGATATTTAAAATATTTTAAATTATTTAATTATGATTGATAATTGTTCTAACTTTTGAATGTTGATTTTATACCAAACAACCTTGTTGTTCACTATTTTATTTCTAATGATATCTAGATTCTCTAAAGTTTCTCTTAGATAATTAATGACAATTTTGTTTTATTTTTTCTAATTTCATATTGTTGTATTTCAGTTCCTAGGTTTATTGAAATTGGCTAGGATCTGTCATCCTTCCTGACCACACGCAGTCTATGAAATTAATAGAACTGATAGTGAGTATAATTCTATTCATTATTGAAAATATATTTAAAGTAACTATATGCGATGCCAGGCTTATTTTGTTTGTGTGTATATTTGGGCCATTCCCTTAATTAGTTAAAGAACATTTTAGTCTATGATATAGCTATGAATTTTATAATTTGATTACAAATGGGTTTTAATAAGGTTTTTTTTTCTGAATATAGTGGCATAATTATAAACTGTTCCCTTATATCATTAAATTCACTGCATTAAACACTGTTTTAATATTTTAAAACCTTGAATTCTTGGGGCGCCTGGGTGGCTTAGTCGGCTAAGCATCCAACTTTTGCTTAGGTCATGATCTCGCGGTTTGTCGGTTCGAGCCCCGCATCGGGCTCTGTGCTGACTGCCAGCTCAGAGCCTGGAGCCTATTTCAGTCTGTGACTCCCTCTCTCTCTGACCCTCCCCTGCTCACGCTCTCTCTCTCTCTCCTAGAAATAAATAAAACATTAAAAAAAAATTTAAAACCTTGAATTCTTTCAGTAGAGCTTTCTTGATGATCATATACATAAATATATTGGTAAATAAACATTAACAAAATGTAAACATATTTGTAGATAATAATAATGCACAAAATATGTAATATGAAATCTAGTTTTATTCAAGCACTTGTTTTGATATAGGTTGAGTCCTCAAGATTTGGATTTAAACTTGAATATTATATACTAACAGCTTCGGTTCTTTTCCTGAATGCTTCTAAGGATGAATTTTTTTTTAATGTGAATATCATGGTAATGAGAAGATTCAGATAAATCATAAATATGTAACATAGTTATATTATGAAAACAAAGTTTTATGATTATTGTAATCTATGAAATGTGCTCTCAGAATAAGCATTGACCAAATTCTGTAAATGCAGCAATGTATGCTAGGACAGCAAAACCAATACAAAGCAGCATTACTACCCACACATTATCTAAAACATAAGGCTTGAATATAATTCATAAAATGGTAAGATAGTGTCCTTTGTTATGCTTATTTACATGATTGTTAACAGAAGTGTAATGGCTCTACTCAATTTTTCTTTGACAATCTCTCAACATGTAGCACAGAATCCGTGATGGAAATGATGGCAAAGGCTATGATGAGCAAATAGAGTAGAAAAGGTTTTTAATTCAAAATTTCAATAATTATTTAAATAGATGTTCAACCTCTTTATTAATCAGTGCTAACAATTTCTTTGATCATATTGGCAAATAAATTAAAAATTACTAACATCCAATGCTGGTGAGGGTAATCAAAACAGGCACTCCCATATATTTCTGATTGGAATTACAGCAACCTTTTAAAACTCACCTGGCAGAATCTAAAATTGGAATATGTATTCCATTAAACTCAACATCTCACTTGAAAATAAAAATATTAAAAAAAACCCTACATCATATAAAGATTTCCTACAGAATTCTTTGAAATGATAAAACAATAAAAGCATCTTAAATACCCACCAATAGGGAAATTACTAAAAACATCATGGCATATTTATAAATATTTGATGTTATGTAGTCATTAAAGAAAAATAAACTTTTTATAAATATAGTATTCTACTAAAAAAGCAAGAAGCAAAGTGATGTTTGCATATGTAGATTCTCTCTGCTTACATGGACAAAGAAAATTACCTAGAAAGATGTACTTTATATAGGTAATAATTTTTCTTTGTGGGGTGAGCAAGGGAATGGAGAGATGAGAGTGGGTTTTGAATTTTACTATTTATTTTTCCATGCCATCTATTGCAATGAGCATCTTATGCTTTTGTAGCTTGAAAGGACAATCCATTAGAGCATAATTCTGGATTTTGACTGAAATATGCACAGTTTACAAATATTATAGTATACAAGGCTTAGTTTCTTGTGGAAAAGAAAAGCTTTTTCTTGTACTTTTTGCAATTAATTGAATATCAATCCAATAGCTATATTGAGCTACCAAGGTTTTTGAAATCTTCAAAATTGCTAGGGAACCTTCAGAGGCAAGTAATGCTTTCTTTAAGGGCATTTTAGCTATTTGGATGAGAGTTAACAGATTGTAGCTGTTGGAACATTGTGATCTAGTCTGAGTGATAAAGTGAAGCACTATAGTTCGTGGCAATAAATGCCACCTGCAGTGACTTTATCAGTCAACTAATATTAAGAACATATTCTAGGGCACAGTATCATTTCTCAATACTTGACATCCTGGCACAAAATATTTTCTAATGTTTATTAGCACCATATCACTTGATAAAAAAGGTGGTTTTGTTGGTTTCAGAAGTGCTTTTTCCCAACAACTGCTGCCTTTGACAACATAGAACTTGAGATTTTATAAAACTATAAAACCTTTAACTTGAGTTGTATGCATTTACTGAATATTCCATAAGTATTTATGGTCTTATAATTTAATGTGGTGTGACATATGTGCATTAAAACACCTTTTTATTTTATTTTTTTAAAAAAAGAAATTAAGGTAGTCAGAATATTTAAAAATAGTAATTGCATAAAACTTACCATTCTGATTAGGTGTTAATATTATCTATATTGTCACTGCTTAATAATATTCCAAATTGTTCCATAGTGAGAGGAAATATGTACAATCCTTATTAAACTAAAATAAATCTGATAGGACAAAAATAACGAACTCTGAAAATATGTTGTCAAACCTATCTGTGTGTTCAAAAGCTTGAATGAAAATACATGGTGATAATGATATCTTGAAAGACTTTTGAACCCTCATTCAGTTTGAATATTGACTTTCGAAAGTGATTGCTTCCCAACGTCCCTGTGCATAGCCTGACTTTTCACACCACACTTCTCTCATTACTAATTAACTCCTGTAATGTAACTTATTAAATGTATGTTTTGCTATGTTATAGTAGCTCTTCATATAATATTTCTCTCAGGGCTTCTGATTCGTATTCCTTTTCCTATTATTTCTCTTATACCTCCAACTTTCTTCATTAATATTTGCTGCACAGCTAATATGAACCTCTGTCACTGGCTGACCATGTTCATTCTAATCTGCTCTTGTGCCAGAGATAAAGATTTTGCCCTACAATTTTCATTAATATAAATAATTTTTATTTACTTCTGCCAATTTGTCCTATTTTTCTATTCTCTCAGTTACATAATTAGTTGTGATTGTATTCCAGTTTCTTTCATTATTTGTATGTTCCCTGCTTTTCCTGGAGAAGATATAACTTATATACTCTTTTTTATTTGTATTTGCATACTTGTATTTTGTGAGATATGCTTACATAGTAACTAATTATATAGACAGGGAGTATAAACCAAGCGCAGAGCACAAGAAAATACTTAAATAAATATTTGCATTCAATTTATCCACCACATTCTAGAATGAGAGTTCAAATAAAGGGGAAGTTCTCAGTTAACAAAAATATTAATATCCCTGTTTTCAGGTGAAGAGTCCTAAGATACACACACACACACACACACACACACATACATACACATACACACACACACACACACACACACACACACACACACACACTTACACTTTGGTTTATCTCCCTAGAGGCTATTGCCTGAGATTAGACTATAGTTTATTTAACTTTGTTTTGAAGATATCCTAATTGATATGCCAATTATTTATATATTAACTGAAACTCTACAAATAAAAGCCTAAAACTATTCTGACAAGTCCATTAGGAATCTGTTTTTCTTTTCTAGTTATAAAATACATGCATTTCAGGTTAATCAATTTACAAATGCAGTTCTGAGGCTACAAAAATAAAATACAGCCTCTAGTCATTGCTCCTCAAAGAAAGAACCCTTCAGGGCAAACTGTCAGTTTACAATGCAGTGAAAAAAAAAAGAAAAGTTTCAGAAGCATCAGCCTCTAAGTAATAAGCACATAAGAAACTATAATGTAAAACCCATATCACAGAATTATCTTGATTTGTGTGAGTAGCACAGATAGCATTACCTTAGGGGATCTGAAGTACAATTGAAACAGAAAATACCAAGTCTCAAATAGTGCCTCACAATAGTTTGCAACAAAGAGGCCTCACTCAAGAGGGTCATAAACTGACTTTAATGGGAGTCAGTAATTCATCTATTGCATGTTGAAACATCTGATTGTTGTTTATGTTGATGTAATTGCTATGGTGAAAGTGGGGGAAAGAAGCTGAAACCACATTTTCCAAATATTAGATTTTTCTGAATATAGAGTGTCTTATTAAATTAAAGATGAACAATAAATCGGTTTGACTGGCTACTAAATGACTTTTTAAAATTTTGCATGATAAAATATGCTTTGTAATAAGAGACAACAGAAAGAGAGAAAGAACAATGGCAAATGATGAATAGTGCTCTCTGGAAGGCTGATTGCCACTGATGGGTCTCTCTTTATCTTCTCTGATTTTCTTATTCATAATTTATGTTCATTTAAAAACATTTGATGTTATATTATTGAATCAAAATTATGACTGTCAAGGCAGATTGCATGGATGGGAAGGAAAATAGGGAATGTGACAATAGAACATCAGCAAAGTCCTTTTCTATATCATAGTCAAAAACTCTCATTAAATGTGAACTTCAATATAAAAATTAGATGAAACCTACTGTAAGGATGGAAACCAGGAAAAGATGATACCCATACAACAAAATTAATGTTTATACAATTGGATTTATACGCTATGATAAAAAGTAAAACTGGGGCACGTGGGTGGCTCTGGTTAAGCTTCCGACTTTGGCTCAGGTCATGATCTCATAGTTCGTGGGTTCGAGCCCCGCATCGGGCTCTGTGCTGACAGCTAGCTCAGAGCCTGGAGCCTGTTTCAGATTCTGTGTCTCCCCCTCTCTCTGACACCCCCCCCCACTCACACTCTCTCTGTCTCTCTCTCTCAGAAATAAATAAAACATTAAAAAAAATAAAAAGTAAAACTACCTCAGAGAGAGAGAACACAGAACATAAAATCCTGTTGTGAGGTTTCAAGATATATAAGACAATATGCCAAAAAACAAACAAACAAACACATGACACAAAATGTTTAGTTTGTAGCCAAGTGGTTATGTAAGAATCATGAAGATCTTTCCCTCAAGTACCAAAGTATGCTATTAAATAAGACAAAGTATGTAACAAGTACAAGAAAAATATCAAGGTAAACAACGATTAGGGAGATGTTAACAAATCTATCTTTGAAAGAAATAATAATCTAAAAAAATATATATCTTAGAATTCTATAATTCATTAAACTTTGACATTAATAGATATGTAAAGTAACATATACATATAGAAAATGACTTAGATAAAGTGATTTATAAAAAGTTTTGCATATAAGTAAAGGATACAGTTTTTCCACAATTAAATCAATAAATTGGACCACAATGATATTACAAATTAATGTGGAAACAGTATTTAGAGACCAGATTTCTCGAGCTGTGTTTCAATAAAATTAGAATTCAATAGTGAACACTTAATTATAAATTTTTTTAATGTTTATTCATTTTTGAGAGAGAAAGAGAGACACAGAGCATGAATGGGGGAGGGGCAGAAAGGGAAGGAGACAGAATCCAAAGCAGGCTCCAGGATCGGAGCTGTCAGCCCAGAGCCCGATGCTGGGCTCAAATTCATGAACTGTGAGATCATGACCTGAGCCAAAGTCAGAAGCTTAACCAACTGAAGCCTCCCATGTGCCCCTTTGGTGAATTAATTGTAAATCACCAAAAGTTACTGAGCAATATGTGTAGCTGAGTAGATTAATAGCCAGGGAAAATTCAAAATATTTTAATATATTTTTATCAAATAAACTTTCAAACTTCCTGACTTTCTTTTTAGTTATGTCTTTTAAAGAACAAATAATATCCATCCTTATAGCACTTGAAAATATTGTAAAAGCAAGTTAATCTTATGGTAGGTTTAAAATTCTAACTTTAGTGGAGAGGGGGGAAAAAAAAAGGAAACTATACACAAATCTTATTTATCTGCAGATACTGAGGCCAGAGCACTGGCCAGGCTAATGCAGCTTGAATACTCCTACCATTAAGGAAAAATGCCCCTGGCTGCTATGTGGATGATAATAGGAGTGCAAAGGTTATTGTACTTGGAGCCTTGAGGAAGCTGTTGAAGTCATAGTGTCTGGGAACAAGATGGTACCAATAGAAGTAATAAATTGAGGTTGGGTACTGGATATATTTTGAAGATAAAGCTAATGTGATTTTTTGAATGTCTCTGGAGAGTCAGAAAAATAAGGGGCAAATGACTTTCCATGTTTTATAAAATAGTAACTAAGACCCCACTTGCTGGCCCAACTCAGCTCCTCTTCTCCTGACCTGGCATATAACAACCCAGTTTCACTTGCCTTTCACTTCTAAGGGTGCACTGTTAAATCATTCCCCCAATAGGGGTTTTTGGCATAGTATTTCTCAAATGATTATCCTCATTACTTGTCCTGGCTGTTTTTGTTGTGATTGTTGTTAAATCACTGTAGGTCTCAGCTTAGATGTGGTATCAAATAATAACTTCCAAACCAGCATAGTAGAGTATACGCTTACTCTTTACTTTCTACCAAAATCATTATTGCAGCATCTTTTTTTTATTTCTTCACAATACTTTAAATTTTGGAGTTATTTATTTCTAGATTTGATTTCTTACCCTGTTTTGGCTGTTTCAGTGAATTTCAGTAAGTTCCATGAAGGCAGGAGCTAATTGTGAATTAAATTCTAGTGCTGGGGCACCTGAGTGGCTCAGTCAGTTAAGGATCCGTCTGACTTCCGCTCAGGTCATGATCTCATGGCTGGTGGGTTTGAGTCCTGCAAGAGACTCTGTGCTGACAGCCAGCTCAGAGACTGGAGCCTGTTTCAGATTCTGTATCTCCCTCTCTCTCTGACCCTTCCCTGCTCACGCTGTCTCTGTCTCCCTCTCTCTCTCTCAGAAATAAATAAAACATTAAAAAAAAATTATAGTGCATATTGGGTACCTTCTAGTTGGCCCTCAGAAAACATGTAAATAAATGAATAAACCCAAATAAAATTGGACAAACTGAACATCTATTCTTAATTAATTAAAAAAAAACCCAGCTAATTAGTAACAGAGTCATACTCCTGTAAGTGATAGAGAACCTTTAGCTAGGGAAGGTTTTTAAAAATATGAATAAATGGAAAGAATCAGCATGCACTAATTGAGAAAACACATTTATAATAAAGAGTTCAGTTCTTTCCCAGTTATTTAATAAGTCAAGACAAAATCAATTCAAGCTCACCATGGGATATTTTCACCCCAAACTTGACAAATGACTCTGAAGTTAATGTGAAGAATAAATGAACAAGAATTTATATCAGATAATCAAACAAAAAGAGTATCATCAAGAGGCTTGCCAAAGAATTATAGTACAAAGACATGATAATTAAAGTGTGATCTACTGGAAAAAAATAATAAAAATAAATAGACCATATTAGATGCATGTATGTAAAAGACAAAAGAAACTTAAATTTCAGGCAAATTTTTAGTGAAAAGTTCCTGGATTAACAATTCACCTAAGTGAAAATGAATGTAGTTGGATACCTACTTATGCCAAATACTAAAGAAAATCCTGAATGGATCTGAGAGTGAAATATGAAATGACTCAATGAATCAAACAATAAATCAACTGAGATTATTATGATTTGTCAGTGGGACAAACCTTATATGCTCAAGAAAAGAAATTATATACATGTATACTATTTATACATAAATATGTATTTTTAGTCAAATATATTTTAATTTCATTATTGAGACATTTGTAAGTCAGTGTTATGTATAATATTATGCAAACAAGACACTCAGTAAGCAATATAAATACATATGACAAAGGATTAGTTTCTTTTTAATGTTTACTTAGTTTTGAGAGAGACAGACACACAGAGACAGAGTGTGAGTAGGGAGGGACAGAGAGAGAGGGACACACAGAAACAGAAGCAGGCTCCAGGCTCTGAGCTATTAGTACAAAGCCCGCCCAACACTGGGCTCATGCTCACAAACTGCAAGATCATGACCTGAGCCAAAGTCAGACACCCAACCAACTGAGCCACCCAGATGCCCCAACAAAGGATTAGTTTTTAAAGGATATGAATTTTGTTTTAATTTGAAGAAGAAAAACGCCTCCAAATAAAAATTGACAGGTAACATGTAAAATGATTCAGAAAATTAGATTTAATTGTCAAATGTCTACATTGAAACCACAATACTTAACTAATAAGCAATAAATTAAAGTGAGATATTTCTTTCATACAAAAGGATAAAATAAAAGATAATGAAATTATACCATTAATGAGAAGATAACAAATCATTTGTAATTACTGACACACAACCAAGCTGTCTTCATATCTGAACTACAGCTATATTGAAAATGAGTCATTGGGTGTTAAAGAAACATTTCTTAGACTACTTAGGAAGGAGGAACATTAATAAGTAGAACAAACTTCTTTTAATACCACCACCAAGTTCTTAATCCCTATGTTTTATGATTTTATAATGTTTATAATTTTTCCCTGAGAACTCTATTATAATGCACCAAAATATTACACATGCTTATATCAGTAGAGGAGATAATAATTGTTGAAAGAGGAGCATATATTTCATTATGTCTATAAAAATTTTAGGATGCAATTTTTTGTATTTAATATTATCTAAGCTTTATAAGGATAATTGCCTAGAGAATAAAATGTAGATCTTCACATATATAGTCTCAACTATGATTGTCTTGGATGGAAAAAATAAGGGTTTGAATTTTGATCCTTTAAAGTGTTATTTTTTGGGGCACCTGGGTGGCTTAGTCAGTTGAGTGTCCAACTTCGGCTCAGGTCATGATCTCACAATTTGTGGGTTCAAGCCCCACGTTGGGCTCTGTGCTGACAGCTAGCTCAGAGCCTGGAGCCTGTTTCAGATTCTGTGTCTCCCTTTCTCTCTGACCCTCCTCTGCTCATGCTGTCTCTCTCTCAGAAATAAATAAAGCATTAAGAAAAAAAATTTTTTAATAAAAAAATAAAAAATAAAATATTTTTAAACATTTTTCCATAGTGAGCATATAATACTTTATGAGATATTTAAAGAAAACTGATACATTTGAAATTTTATGTTTAAATTTCAATTTGTAGAAGACTGTGTAGGAGTCACTAAATTTACAAGTACCGCATGTTTCAGCCTAAGATAACTCCTGTACAGGTTTCAATTTTCAGGAGTTGTTTGAGTAATTCTGGCTGCACATCAAGCACAGGAGAAGGGCAAGAAGTAGCAGCAAGAGCTTCACAAAAGTATTTATTGACCTTTACAAGAGCAGAGACACCATCAGGTGGATGGAGATCTGGCAGCTTCTAAGCATTTGCATCCCTGAGAATTACACCAAGATTATGAGGGTTCATTATGATGATTTTGACAGCTGTGTGAACTGCAGGGATCTCTTCATCACCCCACCTTTCATGTTCTAGCCTCATTCTTCTCTTGACTCTTCTATAGGTCTTTAAGCTTGGCATTTAAAACTTTGAACTGGTAAAGTTTATTTTTCCAACCTTATATCTCATGACTGCAGATAAACTGCTATGAGAGAAATAATCTATGATGTCCCAAATTTTCTATCAAAACTTCTGCCTTTCCTACTCCTGACATTCTAACAACTTTTTAGTCAAGGTGTAATCCTATTTGTTTGTTATTTCCTTCTTATTTTGATAACCTTCATTTATCTGCCATCCTAAAATAAGTGTAGTATAATCCAGTATATAAAATATTTAATATAAGACTCAGGGAGGTTGAAAACACTTGTCAAACTATTCCTTTAAATATGCTGGAAAATCTCACATTCAATGCAAATAATAGCAAAAACAAGCAAATGAAATAAATAGGCACTAATTATTGTTATGCTCTTATATCTCCCTGATTTCTGTCTTTTCAACCACATTTCTCAAGAATGGTCTTTACCTGCTTCTGTACATTTCTTACATACACACTCAATGGATTACTCCAAACTAGATCAATTTATTTCCCTCACTCTAATTAACAGTCCTGGAAAAAGTTAATGGAAGACAGCTTTTCTAAACTTTCCATTTCATGATGTCAGTAGAACTGAATACAGTTGGCTACCCCCTTCTTTATACTCATTCTTTCTTTGGACTTGGTAATACTACCCCTTTTATTATGGTTACTTGCTGTCACATTCAAAGGATAATTAATTGTCTTCTCCATGACCTCTAAATGCTACACCCTTGATTCTTATCAACCTTGATTATCTCACAAGACAGTCTCTTCAAAACATACAACTATGGTTTTTTACCTAAAGGTCAAATTTTTTGCAGTTTTATTTTCAGCTGAGATTTCTTCCCAGAGCTCAACATTTGTATTTCCACTGTTCTCTTGATCTCACCACTTTAATGCTTCAAAATCTCTGCAAACTAACAAGCCAAGAATTGAAATAACCATCCTCCTCATTTCTCCCCCAGAGCTATTTCTCTTCCAGTGTGTTCTGACACAATAAATGATGGCAGGTGCTCTCATGTGAGCCAGAAAGCAAAGGGTTGTCCATGAGGACAACTTTTCCTTCTTTTCTCCATGTCTGTAAGCAATGTTGTCCTGTTAAGTTTTTTTCCTGATTTTATGTGGAATTCATTTTTTCCCATCCCTCATTATTATATCCAAACCTGTTACTCTTGCTCATGCACTATTGCAATAGCCTCCAATTGTTGATTGCTTCTAGTCTAGCCTCAGCTACTGTACTTTTCTTTTTCTCTTAGGTATAATGCAGTTTTCACAATGTCTTCTCCAGTCACTTAGAGCTGATAATACTTGTGCAGGTTGTGTTTTGAACAGCTTCACAGGGCATCCTTCACTCAGTAATTTTGTTTATATAAGTATTTGACAATTTTCCAGCAGATATCAGTAAAGTGTTTTTGAGAAAGGGCCCCTTTTCCTAATTTATACAAAGTCACCCTTTGAGCTAGTAGCTGCATATGTATCCCTCACTCTCTTGCCTAAAGCCATTCAATTTCTCTTCATTTATTGAGGATTAGGTGTAACATACTAAACATGCATGCACTAGAAAGTTGCACACATGAGCTGACCCTGCCTTTTTCTCCTACTTTAATTTATACCACACTCTCCTCATTCTCTTTGGCTCAATCATCTTAGCCTTTTCCAACTCCATGAAACATTAACTGCTCTGTTCTCACTTTACTTTTACCCTTTCCTTTCTGCTCACGGAGTGCTCTTCCCTCTCCCTTCACCTAATTTACTTGTTCTCTTTCCATCTCGGCTCTACTTTTAGTTCCCCAGAAGAATATTCTGCAATCTTTTATTTAGGTGAAATCTCTCTATTATGTCCTCTGATTGATCCATGAAACTCCCTACTCATAATATTTAGCACAGTTAAGAAAATTTCAAAGGTTTATATGGATTTTTGATTAACATAATGTGTTCCTTTCTAAACTGGAACATTCATAAGAGATAGTGACCATGTCAGTTTTGTACAGTACCGTATCCCTAATTCTACCCAGTTCCTTAACCCAAATAGATTGGGCCTCAAGAAATATGGAAAGAAGGATAGAAGGAAAGGATCAAAGAATGGAGGAAAGGAGGACGGAAGAGTCTATGAGGCCTACAAATTGTTGTTTGCATGACCAATGGAGATGGTAATGAATTGCGTGGAAGGTTTTATTAGAAGTTTTCTGACAGTAATGGCATTATTTAGAGAGGCTATTTATGTAAAAATTTAGAATATAAAGAACATAAATATGTAAAGGTTTCAATTTAATCGAGTTTACAAAGTAATTTTATGTTAAAAGCATGCTAAATAATTTAGAATTCCTCACACAGATATGAAATTAAAACTTTTCAATTGTACATAATGTACTTTGAAGTTTTTTTTAAACATGTTATTGACAGTAGACTGGCTTTAACTACTTATCACATTAAATATGTTTCACACATTTTCCATTGAGTATATGTATTTTTTTATATAAAGTTTCCTAAGAAGACTTTCATTAAAATTTTATACTTCGGTAACTGGAACATTAATAACAGGTGAAGATATCTTTTCATTATCCATTTTGGTTTCATAAAATTAGTAAGAATGTTATATTTGAATAATACTCAGTTTTGGTAGATGCTAATGAAATAAGAAATCAACCTGTCTGTGACTTCATTTTTCTTTATGCTGATTAAGTAATGTGTTAAAAATAAATGTTATTCAGATTCATTATATAAGGTGAGTTCCCTTTAGATTTAAAAACCTGTAAAATTGCAAAGATGGAACAAATTTAGTGAAAGGATTAATAAGGATTTTTGTTGACCAGCAAAATGGATGGTATATTCATTCAATCTTCCAATTGTTCAATAAATAAATAAATATATATATTTATGTATAAATATAAATATATTTACCCTTTAATATAAATATCTATTTATTTATATAGGTATATAGAGATATATGTATATTTATAGATATCTATCTATCTATCTGGATATATAGAGCGAGAGAGAGATAGATAGTTTATGCCATATCATAGATTGGCCTACATAGCACTAATTGAGACATAATCTCTGCTGTCACATAGCTTACAGTTTCATGAAAGAGACATGAATGACCGCCATAAGCAAGACAAAGTGCCAAAAACATGAGATAACCCCATCTTAAGATCCTTGGAAGTCTAAGTTACCTATTAGAACCTAGAAAACCTTCACTGTCCTGGAATGTTTCGCTTGCTGGGGCGGGGGGTGGGGGGTGCACACCATGCAATTGCTGAGTAAAAGAGCCTTCATAGGAAAAGAAGATAAATCGAAACAATTGATAAACAAATCACAGTTCAAGGTGGGGGTAAATAAAGGATTTGAGAAAAATGTAAACACTATATTCATATTTAAATACAGAGAGCAAAAGTCATATTTCTAAGCTAAATTCTCTTAAATGAAAATCTTCTTAAGTGAAGTAGAAATCAGAAAGTAGACACTAGGGCTGAGATTCTCAGTAATCAAGAATGTTTGTAACATTCCATTTAAAAATAATTGCGTCATTCCCTGACCACTGCATCATGGTGATCAGAATTTATACTAGCAGGACTTAGTAGTGGGTTAGTAATAGGGTTTTTTTTAGGGCCAGCAAGAAAAATTAAGCCACTCTTGAGAAAAGGATCCTCAAAGAATATAGAAAGTAATGGTTGCTTTAAAAGGGAGTAAAAGGCAGCTTTGGCAAAGAAGTAAGAAAATATGTGTTGCCACTTTGGGGCTAAGAAGTAGCCCTTGGGTCTACTGGAATATAGATCCAAGATTAGGGAATGCAAAGACAAACAGTTCCCTGAAGGCTGTAAGGTTATAGGGAGTTGAAGGCTACAGCCAAACTAGGAACTATTCATGAATGATCAGCAAGGCTCTTGCGAAAGATACACTAATTGACAGAGAAGGAGAGAAACTGTTAATGTTTTTTTGACAGAATGGCATCTGACGAGCCAGTGAACATAAAAATAAGATAAAGGTCAGTAAAATTACAGTGCAATCCACCAATCATACAAATGTCAGATTTGGAAGACCAATGTTGTAACTTTAAATTAAGTGCCAAAGAAAACTCTGAAATCAACAACTTGAGTCTGATCTGTAAACTGACATAAATGCAGCACATGGATCTTAAATTATTTCAAGAGTCAATATATTTTGAAGATGTGTTATATGTATTATGTCATAAAATAATCTTGAAACCCTGAAAGATTTTATTTTTAAAAAAGCTAATCAAATGAAAATTATAGAAATCCCACAGAAGACCACATACTAAATTAATTAACATAACATTTATATGCATGTTGACATATTTTAATTTGATAACACCCTTCAGGGTTAAATTCAATAAATTGAGTTTCAATGAAGGAGGTTGAATTCTATGGGGACTTAAAAGATTATAGCTAGAACTGTATTTGGAGATAGACAGATGTATAGACCTTACTTCTGCAGAACTACATCAACCTGCCTTTAGCTAAAAACAAGATACTCCACAAAAGAAAATATTGCCTCCACTTAAATAGTCAAAGAAGAAACCACAAAAAACAGCCCAAATCAACTTCCAAGATCTTATACTTAGAAAATGCAAAAACAACTTTCCTTTTGTTAGAAAAAAAAATCACTCTTACACATGCTCCCTTTAAAAGAGTCTCTTTGTTAAGTGATTCTTACTGTCAACCTGTTGCAAAAATGAAAGAGTGTATTAGTTTCCATTCTTTGATTGCATCATTCATTGGTTCTAGTGCATTTGGGAGTTTTTTGAGATGTAGAAAATAGTGGGGTATCATTTGAGTAATCACCTTTCTCAGACATGTTTATTGATGACCTTTGATTTGTATTAATAACATCCAAATTGGAACTTATTCATCATGAAAGAAACATCAACACAAACCATTGCTACAGACCTGGTGTCTGATGTCCCTAAGTGGGCCCAGCTGCCTCCAACTTTGGTACTCAGCACACATTATTTGCTCATTCCCTAAAGCAAAGGGATTTTCTTGACCTCTAATTTATACTCTAAAGCAAAGGGATTTTCTTGACCTCTAATTTATACCCTGTAGCCAACATGTATGGGGTCCATATACCTGCCTTTACCTTTTCAAGCTCTCTTACTTAAGAGCACTAAATTTTCCAAAGAGCTTCAAGAACTGGTTGGGTACTGCTTCTCCCAAAACACATTTTCTAAAGCTTTCCAACAAGTAACGACCTTTGCTATATTTAAGACTTCTATACTTTTATATATCTCTCAGGAAATTATACCTCTGGATGCTGTTATCTGGAAGATCATTCCCAAAAGAAGTTTGGGAATCAATCATTCCCACAACTAGGTTGATTTATCTCAGATTCAGCCTTAGTCTTCCTCAGATTATTCCATTTCTGTACGATTTTGCCTCACAGGCAAGGACACATAGGACATAATAATATGCCTCTATGATTCAAAAACACTTGGGCCATGTTTCCACACTGAGTCTTTGTCTTGTAGTATTGTATAATTTATCTATTTACAAATATATTATCTCTCTACCATGGGCTTCTCTAAGGTAGAGATATCTTTATCCCTTAGTATCCACAATTAAGTAAGAGACAATGCAGCGAGTTTTTAATAAACTATTAGAAGGATGAATGTCTGAAGTTGCACAGTAATGACAATAATTTGGAAGACATAAAATTAACTCTTTGTTATAAAAGTATGTAGATAAGCAGACCTATTATATCTTTGAGTCATTATTAGGTTTGGATGGGAAATATATGCATCAAAGAGTTGTTCTTTTTCTTTCAGAGAATAGTTATTATTTTTTCTTTTTATTAACTCATTAATACATGTTTGCTTAGTTTCATAACTCAGAGAAAATAAATATCAGAATTTTATATCTATATATTCATTCAGTCATTCTCTTTGCATGTTACATACATGTATATATATATTCTGCATATTCTAATTTATAATCTAATTTTTAACATAAAAATAAAATCCATGATTTTCCCTGTGTCAGTATCTCCACAATGTAATTTATAAGCTTTACTTTCAAGTCTTCTATATTTTATTTAGCCAATAATTAACTAATCCCATGTTCATGTATTTTTAGAATTCTTAATCCTTCCACTTTTCTGAATAGTGCATTGATGAATGCCACATAAACATAAGCTTTGGCCACAGCCTTATTCTCTTAGATAAATAGCTCTAAACATATTGGTGGGTAAATGATAGACATTTTTAAATATCTTAATGCATATTACTAAATATGTAAATACACTATCAATTTTAAAATTTGTAACAGTAGTTTTTATCTCTTGCTTCTGTCTTTCCCTCATCTACTTGTGCTCAGATATGTACATTTAAGTTGACCAGTTCTTCAGATTATTGCACACTATGATCAGTCATCAAATATAATTTGCTTTATTTTAATTTTTATTTTCCCTCCATCCAGACTCCCCAGTTATATCTCTCTCCCTTACATAGATATAGTTTTGAATGTATTTGATATATGTCTTTAGATACACATATCTCTAAAATATGTCATGTTCCTTTGTCTTTGTATGTATTTTTTTAAAATATTTTTTTATTTATTTCTAGGAGAGAGAGAGAAAGAGAGAGTGAGCAGGGGAGGGTCAGAGAGAGAGGGAGTCACAGACTGAAACAGGCTCCAGGCTCTGAGCTGGCAGTCAGCACAGAGCCCGACGCGGGGCTCGAACCCACAAACCGCGAGATCATGACCTAAGCAAAAGTTGGATGCTTAACCGACTAAGCCACCCAGGCGCCCCTCTTTGTATGTATTTTTGATTTACAGAAATGAAGTCTTGATATGAAGCTCATTATTTTTTAATCCAGTACAAAATATGTTCTATGAGATCTACTGGTACGTCTGAGAGTACCTTAAGTTCATGCTTTTAACACTGCATCCTTCACATTTGCTTCTCTAGTCCCCTTAATGATAGGAAGCTGGGTTGTCTCTAACCCCTTCTAACTGAAAGAGTGATGTAATAAATGTACACATATAATTTTTACAGACCAGTACAAGTATTTTTTTAGTACAGATACCCATAATAGGGAAGTCCTAGGTTTTAGATATACTTAATTTGAATAATTACACAATTCTCCCTAAGACAGATGATTGTCTAACTATGCCTCACTCATTTTTTAAATTTTTATTTTTTTCATTTTAGAGAGAGAGTGCACAAGTGGGAGAAAGAGACAGAGAGAGAGAGCAAGAGCATCTTAAGCAGGCTCCACACTTAGCACAGAGCCCAACTCAGGTTCCATCCTATGACCCTGGGATCATGATCTGAGCTAAAATCAGGAGTGAGATGCTTAACCAGCTGAACCACCAGGCGCCCCACTATGCTTCACTCTTCACTGAACTTTAGTCATAGTTCTTTTTCCCCTATCCTTATCAAAACTTGTTGGGGCACCTGGGTGGCTCAGTCGGTTGAGCTTCTGACTTCAGCTCAGGTCATGATCTCACAGTTTGTGGGTTTGAACCCTGCGTCGGTCTCTGTGCTTACAACCAGCTCGGTGCCTGGAGACTGCTTCAGATTCTGTGTCTCCCTCTCTCTCTGACCCTCCCCTGCTCACGCTGTGTGTCTCTCTCTCAGAAATAAATTTTAAAAATTAAAAAAAAAAAAAAACTTGTTGTCTGACCTTCCCTACTTTGCCAAGTCTATGTCCATAAAGTGGTATCCTATTGGCTTCTTATTTACATTACTTTAATTATTAGTGGGAATGAGCACTTCTGTATTATTGTGTTAGTAATCTGATTTTCAATGTCTGCTGACTCTTATAGCCTGAGAGGCAGAGCATCTTGCATGGCAGCCTGGACCTGTTACACAGATTGTCTTGTTCTGGGCCCCAGTCAAAACTAGCAGACTTTCAGGCCACTTGCTAACTGGCTCAGAATATAACACCCAAATGAGGAATATGTTTCCTCCAAAATCCAAAGAGGCCCACTAACCAGTGCCTCTTTTTTTCTTATAGAAGGGGAACAAATGCAGCAACTTATCCCTTACCTTAGAAAAGATCTCACAATGCCCCATACCAAAGGCTTCTTGGAAATTTTAGGAAGGTGAGAGTCCCCTGAATTTTTGTAGAATTTATTTCTCATCTTTTAACATGCAAGTGTTGTAACAATAAGTCTAGAGTAGTCTCTACTTCTTGCTCATTATGCCTAATCAGCATAATAGACTGGTATAATATCTTGGAAAGGGGGAAAACAATCAAAGTCCCTACAGACTAAATTATTATACAGGCCTGGAGACACCCTTGAGGACAATAGTTGTATATTGCTGACCTTGCTAGCTAAGAGCAAACTGCTTCTTGTGATCTTCACTACCATACATCAAGGAAAACGTATTCACCAAATCAATGGCTGCATATCAGGTACCAGGGGATGTGTTAATTTGCTGAAACAATGAAGTTACATCTGGAATAGTAGCTGCAATTGGAGTCACCATTTGGTTAATTTTATAAAACTCCACTGTCATTCTATAGGATCCATCTGTTTTCTGCACAGGACAAATAAAGTAATGGAATAGGGATGTGGTAGGTTATCAGCACTTCTGCACCTTTCAAGTCCTTGATGGTGGCATTAATTTCTGAAATATTTCCATAAATGTTATATAGCTTTGGTTTACCATTTATCCTGAATAGAGGCAGTTCTAGTAGTACCCACATGGCCCTTCCTACCAGACCAGTCCTCACTCTGCAGGTAAAGGAGCCAATGTATAGATTCTGGCACTTGCTAAGTAAGTTCATTCCAGTTATACATTCTGGAACTTAAGAAACAACCATAGGATGGGCTTGAGAATCCAATGGACCTAGTGTAAGATAAGACTGAGCTAAAACTCCATTCATCATTTGACCTCCATAAACTTCTACTCTGAATAATCAACCACAGTGACCTGAATCTCCTAGAATTGTTATCACTTTAGAGCCCATAGCCAGAAATTCTCAAAAAATCTGGATATTTCCTTTTCCCCAGTTTGTAGTAAACCTACTAGAAGGCCATTATGCCCCCGTTCAAGAAGGCAGGGAAGAAGATCAACAGTATACATTTTGGGCAGGGTAGCTGGATTCTTTCTCAAGGGAAGCTGCCTTTCTCTTCATTTGAGGGGTTCTGGCTCTATAAACTGATTCACATCTGGGAATTGTTTGAGGGAACATGATTCTCTGTTTTGGTGATTCAAGTTACTCAGTGTAGAACTTTACCATTACCTTTTGTTAAGCAAGAACTTCATAGAATCCTTATCTCTCAGTTATTCTGGTTACTGCTTTGACTCCACTGTCCATTATAGTAACCAGACCCAGCTTGTCTCTGGTATTGAGTTCTGCCCCTTGTCCCCTGCCATGCTGGCATCACTTATCCCTATTTTACATAAGGATCCCTGTTCACTAGCAGTCAGCCCCACTGACCTACAGAAAAGAGATACCAAAGATCTCTTCAAAGATGCTGGGACTCACTTCACAAATTATTTCTCAAAGTAACATGAAAGACATCAAGGTGTCGATAGGGCCACACCCCTTCTGGAGGCTCTAGGGGATTATCCATTTCTCCCTCTTACAGCTTTCCTTGGCTCATGGCCACATCTGTCTTTCTTTGACTCATGACCACATTTCTTTTCAATCCATGTTTATATCACTTTCTCTTCTATACGTCTGTGTAAAATATCTCCCTCTGCCTCTCTTTCACTTGTGATGGTATTTAGGGCCCTCCTTTCAAGATCCTTAACCACTTTTTTTTCCATATAAAATAATAGTCACTATTTTACCATATAAGGTGATATTCACAGGTCCAGAAACTAGGACATGACATGTATTTTCAGGGAGGGTCACCATTCAGCCCACTATATGCAAATTATTTATAAGCTCCCACACCAGTCAATTTCACCATTTTGCTTAAAGCATGGCATTGCTGTTTTACCTTAGTATTTGATAAGAAATGTTATACATCTGTATTGTCTTTTCTTCGCATGTTATGAATAATATCTCATTTTCTATTATATTCTTAATTGACTGTTGACGGTATAGAAAAACACAGATGGCTTCATAAGTTAGTCTTGCATATGGGATATTTGCTAAATTTCCTCATAGTTCTACAAATGTCTCTTGATCTAGTTGGATTTTCTATGCAAATAATCATACCATTCTGCAAATAGTACTTTGACTTTTCTATGCCAATCCTTATAACTATTGTATCTTATTTAAAAAATAATTTTGCTAACCATAAGTTTGAATCCTTTGTTTATTAGTAGTGGCAATAGTGACAATTCTTACCTTGTTTCAGATCTCACGGGAAACCTTTCTAACAAGTTTCCATTAAAAATCATGTTAGATAAAACACATAGAAACAGAGAGTATAATGGTAATACTAAGGGCTGGACAGAGGGGAAAATGAGGAAATGTTGACCAAAGAATACAATGTTTCAGATAAATAACTTCTAGATATCTACTGTACAATATAGGGTCCATGGTTAATAATACTATATTGTATATACTTAAAAATTTGCCAAAAGAGGTAGATCTTATGTTATGCTCTTACAATAAAAGGAAAAAGAAAAAGAAGACTGTGTTCATTATTAATTTTTAATTTACACACTACATCAAGTTAAAGTTTCTCTAGTCCTTGGTTTTATTTATTGATTGATTGACTTCAAGCATATAATCACATCATTATAATTTTGTATATAGATTTCCTTTTTATTATGTGATTGGCATCTTTCTCTGTGATAGGTGGATTTAAAACTGCAATAATTTGTTCTTTTTTCCTCTCCAACTTTTTAGTTGTATATTTATAAAATTGGGGGCTATATATTAACAATTTAAAGTTGCTGTAACTTCTGAATCCATTTTCTATTTACATGTTTTTAAACTATTACTACTTGTAATACTTTGAACTTAAATTCTATATCACTTGATATTGAAATTTCTATACTGAATTATTAGGGGGCTTATATTTACCTGTTGTATCTAACTATAACAATTTAGTTTCAGAATTTTGGATCCTTTTTTGTTCAGTTAATTGTTTACAGACAACATATTGCTAGATTTTCTTCCCCTATGCAATATCTCTTCTGACTGATGGAGTCATTCCATGTAGTGGGTTAAATGATGGCTCTCAAAAACAGATTTTTAGAATCATACCTAGGACTTGTGAATATTACTGTACATGGCAAAGATGTGATTAAATTAAGGCTATTAAAAAGAAGAGCTTATTTTGGATTATCCAGGCAGGTCCTGAATGAAATTTAAAAATTATTAAATTGTTTTGTGTCTGTTTACTCATATCCTAACTAGGAAAATTAGCACCTAGCTAGTCTTCCTCACAGCTTCTTAATTGTGAGGATGAAATGATTACAGGCCCCAAGTCATTTGTCTGTACCTACATGACCCCACTTTCTAACCTAATCTTAGCTTAGGATCTTGGGAAACATAGGCTTACATGTTAGATGTAGAGATGTTGATTATAGAAAGAAAAATCTTTAATTATGATGTAATTTTACATGACAATTCAGTCATAAAATACATGAAATAACTGGGGTAAATCTGGAATGCATGTATAAGTACAACAATATGGTAGAATAGGTATGGTAAAATTAGTCAAAGCATAAAACACAGTATAAATATAGTAATCTAAGCAAACCAATATGAAATAAATGTACATGATAGAGTATCCATTATAATTACTTATGGTATTTCATTGAAGAAAAAGATTTGTTAAAATTAGTTAAAAACATAAAAAGTAGCCATAAATGTCGGTAACCAATTAGAATATGGCAACTTTATCAAAAGTTATTAATATTATACTCTGCATGCCACCACCAATTTCAGAAATGCCTTGGAGTAATTGTAGATCACAATGGTAAGTATACTATTAATTTTTTTAAGTAAAATTATGATATGACATTTGGATGAAGAAGAGTAGAAATTAAAACTTACATGGTTGAGAAGTGATAGAAAATTTGTTATTCTTATTGGATTTATTTCTTCTCAGTTATACAGAACATTATAATTAAATAATAAAAAGTATTAAAAGTACATTTTATGGTGCCATAAAATTTATGCATTTCTTGGAATTTGAAATAATTAAACATATGTAGAGTACATGTTTTATCTCTAAGTAGATGAAAGCTTCATGAAAATATAAGAGCTAAATTAATTGAAAACTGTTAAATTTAAATTAAAGATGTTTAATATGTCATAAACTGATGGGAACATATGCCCACATTTATACAAGTCTGTGGAGTTCAAATCCTAGTGAGATCTTAAAATGGTACACTTAAACATAATTTGGTAAGTATTCATGGATTTTTTTTTTAATATATATAGAAGTTTCAAATTTATAAACAGGTAAAACTAGCCAGAAAAATTATTACTAGAAATGCATTTGCAGAAAGTACTACTACAAATAAGTAAATATACATATAAAGGTTTATGTTCTTGGTAAATTTCAGTCTAAGCAATATGTAGCTTAAAGCCACGCACATATTACTAAATATCCACTGTATTTTTGAAATTATCCACTACTTTTTGAAATTTGCTAACACTGCTTAATTAAAATGGCTGTGTATGGTTATTTTTTTCCTATAAATATATTCAGTATTTAAAATAACCCTGTAAAGTATCATCCACATTTTATAAACGAGGAAACAGTGAGACAGAAGTTAAATAACATAGCCAAATTCACATAACTAGAAATTGTTTTAGCCTAGATTCAAACGTTGGTAATTTTTTTCTAGAATGGACACTCTTCACCATTTTTTTGTGACATGGCTTTTACAGAGTTTTGACAATTAGAGTCAGGTCTCCAGTAAAATGTTGATAGAGACAAAGTTTGCAGTCCACACACTCAGCATTTTTTTCAAACCCCTCTGCTCCCATAACTCTAAGTTACTCTGAGATTGCTGCCCTTTGTAATTACTCCCAGGGTGATAATTAATAAGAGAAGTATCACAGATTGCTATATTTGTATTTTAATAATCATGCTAGAGATGTACCAACAGGTTCAAAGAAATAGATCTGAAATTGTTCAATTTGAAATAAAGGCAAGTCAATAGTGACAAAGGAGGCAGGGGCTGGGCAGGTACATAACTGTAAGCAGAAGATCTTACTTATTTCCCTTGAAATGCACCATAGTAATATTTACATTTTTTGTACCTATTTATATTATTTGGCTAGCACTAAAAATATAATATTCTTGCATATTTGTATGAATCAGGGTTCTTCAGAGAAACAAATCTGATAGTCCAGTCCAAGGATAGGAGAAGGCTGATGTCCCAGCTCAGCAGGCAGGGAGGGGTAAATCCTTCTACCAATTTTTGTCCTTTTCAGGCCCTCATTGGATTGGTTGATGCCCACTACATGTGGGAGAGTAATTTACTGAGTCCACCAATCATAATCATCACCAATCATAATGGAAATACCCTCAGAGACACACCCAGAAATAATGTTTAATTTGGACATACTGTGGCCTAGTCACATAGACAAATAAAATTAACTATCATAAGTCCACCCCTCATCAACCTAGAACTCCTATGAATTTCCTTAAACCATACTTTTCTCCAAATAAATAAAATAATGAAATCATAATTCTGTCTAATGTGTTCCAACTATCCACTGTTAACCAACAGTGCAATAATTCCTTCCCCAGAAGAGGAAGTAAAGCCCTTGAGTGATGTTTACTTTTCATTTTGACATCCCTTAAGTTAAATAATGCAATGTAAAATTAACAGTAATTAATGCAATGATAGAAAGTCAATACATCTCATATATTCTATGTTACATAATAAAAGACTAAGAGAAGGAAAACATATATCTAATCTTTACTGGTCACATGCTCAGAGCTTGTGTTAACAACTACCTTCTTGCACTGTACACTCTGTATTCCCTTTGACTTTAGCAAGCACCTCAGCAAGTCTTGTTTCTTTACCTGGTATGGTGATCCAAACTTTCAGTCCTGGAGAATCTGAGCCATTTAGTAGTATTGCCTTGGATTCAGTTATAGCTTTCCACTGAGCTTAATTGCAGGGCATGGTAATACTAAGAGATGCCCTAAGGAATTTCTTGTATTCCAAATATTCTCTTCCCTACCTCTACTGGGAAGTAGTAGTCCAATTTTCCTTGGTAGTCAGAATCAATCACCCCAGTGAGCACTGCGACTTCCTTCTTTGCCTGTTGATTCAGAGGCATGAGAAACCCAAACTGGCTATGTAGCAGTCTTAACTTTTAGTTGAACAGAATCATTGTGTCTCCTAGGAGAAGCTTTCTTCCCTCTAGGACTAAGAATTGGAGCTATCAGAACATAAATTCATGGGGAAAGCAAAAATCTTGCTGCTTCAGGATTGGGGAGTGGGATATAGTGAGACCAGTGAACTCCATGAGCAGCACATACTGTGTGATGAAGGGACTTCTTATGGTGACTTGCTGGCCCATGGTTAAACATTGTCTCTACTAAGGTCAGTAGAAGGAAAAGGCTGTTCCTCAAAAGGAAAATAGTTATTTGCTGAGGATGACAAGGCTTTGCTTCAAAATCCTGAGGTCCTGTGCTGCAATGCACTTAAAAGGATTTGCCAAAGTCTTCAAAAGCATCACCGTCCACCACTGACTCTTTTAAAGCACCTTGAGTGTGCTGGATCCTATGGCCAAAGCTACAGAAAATCTTGTTCTGTTGCAATGCCTTTTCTCTGTGGGCCCCCTTCAAAACTAGCAATGTTCAGGTCTTTGATAAATGGGCCAGAATAACACACCCAAATGAGGAATACTGTTGCCTCAAAAATGTAGAGATCAACTAGGCATTGTGTTTTCTTTTTGGTTGTAAGAAGGACCAGGTACAACAACTATCCTTCATTTTAGAAGAGATATCTCAACATGACCTATACCACAGAGCTCCTGAAAAGAAAGTTCTCTGAACTTTTGTTGAATTTACTTCTCACCCTTTGATATGCAAATATATCACTACTAAGTCTAGAGTAGTTGCTACTTCTCTCTCACTAAGCCCAGTCAGCAATGTAATGGACCCAGGTAATAGCATGTGGAAGAGAAAGGTGACCAAAATCCCTGTGGACTAAGTTATAACAAAAGGCTAGTGATTTGATCTAACCCTGAGATAAGACTGTGAAGGTATATTGCTGTCCTTGCCATCTAAAAACAAACCTTCTGGCAGACCTTTTGGACAGGGTGGAGGAAAAGACACTTTTCATATCAATAATTGCATACTATGTACCAGGGGAAGTGGTAATTTGCTTAAGCAATTAAACCACATCTGGTATAGAAGCTGCAGTTTGAGTCTCCACCTGGTTTAGTTTACAATAATACAATGCCAATCTTCAAAATCCATCTGTCTTCTACACGAGCCAATTAGGAGAGTTGAATGTGTGTATGGAAGGAATCACCACCCATGCATCTTTTAACTCCTTGATGGTGGCACTATGCTCAGCAATTGTCCCAGGACTATCGTATTATTTTTGTGGAGGCTGAGAATTCCTATAATCTGCTGTCTGCAAACTGGAGGTCCAAAAAAGTCAGGTGTATAATTCTAGAACAAAGAACCAAGGTCTATGGCAACCAAGGCAATTAATCCAAGTGCAAGAGCAAAGATTAATGTCCCAAGCAGGCATGAAGAAATCATGCCCACACACACTGCAGAAACATTACTGAGTTGACCTGTTCAAATGTTAATCTCATCTAGAAACACCCTCATAGACATACTCAGATATATTCTTTTAATCTGTGCATCCTGTGACCCAGCCACACTGACACAGAAAATTAAACATCACAATATTTTAATGGCTACATAAATTCATAATTTAATTAGTTTTCCCAGAATTTGGGGGGAAAATGTATTTAACATGTCTAAAGTGACTATACCCTTGAAGTCGAACTATACTAGGACATTACTTGAAATAGCCAAATGTCATTTTGCAATTGCCCATGAAGTTATATTTCTTAAGATTCTTGTCTAAAAATGGGGCACCTGGGTGGCTCAGTCGGTTAAGCATCCGACTTTGGCTCAGATCATGATCTCACAGTTAGTGGGTTCGAGTCCTGCGTTGGGCTCTGTGCCAACAGCCAGCTCAGAGCCTGGAGCCTGTCTTCAAATTCTGTGTCTCCCTCTCTCTCTGACCCTCCCCTGCTCACACACACACACCCTCTCTCTCTCTCTCTCTCTCTCAGAAATAAATAAAACATTTTAAAATTTTAAAAAAAAGATTCTTCTCTAAATTTAGCATTTGAACATGCCACCATCACCCTTAAAATAAGCTATACTCTGACTAATGGAGACATAGTAGCTGTCACACAGACAGGCTTCTTAAATGAGCCTCATGTACCCTCAAGTTTGAACAGTTCCAGTGTGTACAACCAAAGGCTTGTGACCTTTGCTATTGGGGAAAAAATGATGTTTGTTGACTCTTGGGCTCATTACTTCACACGCACAGCCAGTTGGATTAAAGTTTCCTAGAATGGAAATACCAGTTTCCAACACAAAGTGATATTTTTTTCTGTTGCAAAAATGTGCTATTTCTCTTTCTCTGAGAGCCATTTTTTTTTACTTCTGTATAATAAACTTGAGAACTACAATGTATCTGCAGAAATAGGAATAGGTGATTCAGCTTATCAAATCATATTTTTCTATAACTTCCAGATCAAGCAGTAATGAGGCAAATCAGTACCCCCATAAAAATAATTTTATTTCATTCATTGTAAAATAAAAAATAGTCTCCATAAAAATACTGTGACCCTCTTCTCATGTATATATGTATATATGTGTATTTTACACGTACATTTTATCTTTTTTTCTGGCAACATTATTTTTAAAATATGTATTTTAAAATGTGTATTTTCTGTTTCTAATATGATTATAAAATGCATACTTTATTGATTCCCAAATGACTATTACAGGTTTTTTTTCATGAAGCAATCCTAGAGCCTACTTTCCCTGTGGATCTCAAAAATTTTTCTGAAATATTTGAGGTGAGATGTTTCATCCCGGATTATACTCATGTAGAGAGAGAACCTGTAAATCACACTTAAGAACTGATGATAAAGAGTCATACAATTGATTGTAGATACCCTTAATTTCCTTCTGCTTGCAGATTGGGAAAAAGAAAGAAATCCTAGTCTGTAGTATTATTTCCAAAATAGCACCTTCTTGAACAGAGGTATCCAGCTCTCTTATTCCAAGATCTATGTTAAAATATCAAAAGAGTTTTTCCAGTAAACAAGAAAAATCCCATTTCAGCCATAGAGACAGAAGAAAAGTTTGTATCACACCCCAAAACCTTTAGACTTAATTACTCACTCTCCTCTCACAGGTCCCAGTGAGGAATCATGGGAAATGAGGGAAGAAAAGAGATGTGCAACTCCATAGTCACTTACCACTTTTCTTAGTAGAATTATACATACCTCTTGATTTGGAAGGAAAACTCAGGGAAATGGTCCACATAAAGGGAATGAATCTCTTGGAATCTCAGTGTTCAGAAACAGCTCTTTTTGCGGCTTACATTTTGTGTGGTGGCTATGATGTTTAGGAAGCTGGTAGTCTTTGTCTGGAACTCCTTCTTGATGCAGTAGCCTTGCTTGTATTAGCAAAATCAGGAATGAGCCTGGACATGGCCAAAAGTGAAGAGGCTAGGACACAGGACAGCAGAGTATTTAACATTTCCTGGCTCTGACACTTCACCGAGCAGAAATAAAGATTTTTTGTGTTGTTTGGAAAGCTCATGGCCCTAAACTATTCTACTCAATATTTAATTTACAACAAATAAACCATTCAGCTTAATGCTTATGTCTACATTTCTCAGAATAATTAGGTAGAAAGGGGCAGGACAGGAGAAATATGCACTCATTATATTGATGAGTGAGAATCAGGTCTGAGAAATGTGTTTAAATATGAGTAAGTAGAAAGACTGAGTAAAGGGAAAGTGGAACCAATGAACCATGAGAGTTGTGTCAAGGAAGCTAAGGAAAAGTGTTCCAAAAAAAAAAAAACTCTTCTTGCAAAGAGTTGGCAACTGATTCAGATACTGGGGAAGATATGAGGACTAAAAACATTTGTACACTTAGGGGTTTCAGATCCTTGGTGAATTTATTCCGGGTGATTTTAGTGGTATGATGGGAGCAAGAGCTAGGTTAGAGAGGATAGTAGAAGGTGTGTGTAAGGTTGAAAAATGGCGCCCTCCAATGATGTTGTGAGTTTAAAGATTACTACCATTTGGAAATTTACTGTTTTGGTAAAAGAGAATAGCTCACAATGTGTACATATGTCAAATTACATGTTGTACACTTTAAATATCTTAAAATTTTATTTATCAGTTGTGCCTCAATAAAGCAGTAGAAAAAGAGGAATAACTGTTGGGCAAGCAGAAATATAAGTGTTTATGAATACTTGAGTGCATATATGCATATAATTGTGTATGAAAAATACATATATAAAATTAAAATTGTTTTAGTGGAATAGTTATTTCCTTAAATGTGCCTTGGTAAAAAATTTTTTTCACCTATGCTCTAGAATAACAACTGACAAAGAATAAAAGTAATCTGTTCAGTTATATATAGTCACAAAAATGAAACTAAAGCTACCAAACCCCTTTTCTACTTACTTCTCATGGTGTAACGCTCTCAATTAGTGGAAAATCCACCATATGCTTATATCCTTCATTTGAGCTTAACTCCTATTGTGTCAAATTTATAAAATAAATTTAATTTAAAATTTACAGACCATATGTTGAGTTAAACTTGAAATCTCCTAGGACGCCTACAATAAGATAAATATTCAAATTGGTGAAGTAAATTTCCACAGCATAACCCCTACTTCTCCTTATTGCATATCCGACCATTTTTATCCAAGTCGCAGTGCATAAAATAGACATCGTATCATCCTAGGCCTGCCAATCATATTGCTCTAATTGTTGCAGAAAACTTAATGTGAATTTACCTCTGCTAAAATTGCTCCTCCACAAAGAGTTTCTCAAAGTACTTTATCAAGATTCTGTGGTGTAGAACTTCACGATGTAAAATGAAATTCTAAAGTAGAGTCACTTCCTGAAGAAGCACAGCTTTCACCTTCATTGAAGTTATAGTTGAGAGGGGAAAGCAAAAGAAATAATTATCTTGCATGAATGAGCGGATTTTTCTTATTTCTCAAACTGTGTTGGTGACCTCAGTTTGCCCAGATTTTGCATGAACATAAGCTAGGTGCCTTCTTGCAGGAAGAAGTTAAGAAAATAATAAGAAACAAACAACTGAGGTTTGGGGTAGAGAAGAAGAGAAGTGGAAGTAAAGAAAAAAGCCTTCTTTAGGGTTTGTTCAAAAACATCTTAAAATGATCTTAAAATCAGATACCTTTGTCTGATGAAAATAATATATTTCCTTGAATATAGAAGCTGTTGCAGTTGCTAAGAGAACACATTTATATTGTTTTTGAAAGGGTACAGAAAGTATCTGTATAAGGTCTTTCTTCAGCAAATCCACACTACAGGCAAACTGGCCTGTCACTTGAGTTTTATATACTGGAAGTTTCTGAAATATATGGATATTACAGGAGCCCCTGACAAGTCTCAATATGGTAATCACAGTGCAGATGTTTTGGTCTTTGGAATAGGGCCATGTCCTCCTCAGGAGATGCTATTCCATGCTTGAAAAGCAGCTCTGTGCTTGCTGTGGGGCCTGGACAGAGCACGAGCACCGAACCATGGGCTACTACATGATGGCATCCAAACAGCCCATCGTGATCCTGGTACTATCTGATTTTGCAAAGTTGAAAAACAAATAAAAACAAGATCGAGAGTACCAACTTTCTTTTTTTCTAAGAAGATAATCGATGTTTTCCACTGCTTATTTGTATATCCCCTCACTCTGCCTATTTTCCTCCTGTTTCTATTATGTAAAAGAGTATATCAATGTCAGCCGGTGTTTCAGTTTAGGTTTTCGGTAGGATTGTGATTACACTGACACCAACCAGGTATAATATAAGTAATATAAGACAAAGGAATGTGTATCTTTAGGGACAAAAGTAAGAACTATGCTTAGGTATTCTTATTTTCCATTCCATATCCACTCTCCATTGCTCTCTACTACTTTCTTTGCTCCTAGAAGTGTCCATTCTATCTATAGATTCAAATAAGTTCCCTTACCTTTAAACCACATGGATTCAGAACTCAGCTATAGCTGTACTCTCTGAATTCAGAGCAGTGGTGGTCACAGCTTTGCATGGGTGCTCCTTCTGGAATGTTCCAGCAGGCCAAGTCTTTTCCTTAACCTCACTTACATATGTGTGAAAACTCCTTCCTTAAACTCTCCTTAATTACCTTTTGAGGGTACCATCTGTTTTCTGATGGTCTCTAACAGAAGCAGCTGTTTTGATGCAGCTGTAACAAAATGGTTGGTAAAACAATATAAAGGAGCTGTTCTTATGAATTACATCAGATAAAAACTTCACATCCCCAGCTTTCACAGTATCTCCAAGCCTTGCCCTATTTCTTATACCCTGCTTTTTCTCAAACTCTTGGCCAGCATCTCTCCACACCATATACAGTCAAAGATTCTCATTGCCTCCTTGGCCTCAGTAATTCTGAGAGTTAGGGACATATAAACTTGTAGTTAGGGGAGACTCAGGAATGGAGTGAGGATGTCTGTTATGTATATGACATGGCAACTTAAAAAAATTTTTTTAAAAACACTTAAATTTTTAAGATCTGAAAAGAATAATTCCAAGGCAGATTTGTCGCTGTGCCAAAACAGTGACATCCAAATGTCACGTACTATACTTAGAAGTGTTCAGTCTGTTAATATCCGGGGACATGAATAGATGAACTAACTTCTATCACACATACGATAAAATCAACAAAAGGAAAGTTCTAGCCTTTAATTATGAAATGTAAGCTTCTAGAGAAGAGTAGAATTGTGAAAGGATCTTGTTTGATGAGAATACATTTTCTTCATGGATTTTTTGCTGGAATGCAAATCCACCATAACACCTTGATAGTATTAGAAATGCCTTTATTTACTTTTCAATGTTTATTTGATCCTGACTGCTTAAAAATTCATAAGCACTTGACCAAGCATATGCAAGAAAAAAACAAGTTTAGAATAGGTGAATAAACACAGAGCATGTGAACTTTTATAAAGCTGAAAATGTGTTGAATTTAGATCAAGTCTATTTTTGTAAAAGTTTATAACTATTTGCCAGCTTCTTTAAAAGCAAATACAAGAAAACATGGATTTCCCATATTATTAAACTTCACCTGTACCTTTCAGGTGAATTTATTATTTTTGTTTCTGACGAGTGTTATCTGTAGAAACATGATTTAATTGTGTGCTGTTTAAACTGACAACTGACAGGCTGAAAGTTAGGGCTTGATGATATAGAAGATTTTGCACCAAAGCTCAGTGTACCAACCTGACTTTTCTTTCTTTGTATTCTTTCTCTTTTACTATACAATTCCAGTTTTGAAGCATAGAGCACTAACACCATTATAGGCATATCTGCTTCCTTGGAATCTTTTTGTTAGAGTATTTGAGGAAAATTTTTTTCCATACATGCCATTAAAATCAATTCATGTTTCTGTGTATGGTTAAAATTGGACCTCAGTTGATTCTAAATAACAGTGAAATGGAAAGCTGATCTCCATCCACCATTTTAAACTTAATCTTTTAAATGCTGTCTTTGATCTCCTTTTAATCTTTTTTTTTTAAATGTTTTATTTTTTATTTATTTCTAGGAGAGAGAGAGAGAGACAGCGTGAGCAGGGGAGGGTCAGAGAGAGAGGGAGTCACAGACTGAAACAGGCTACAGGCTCTGAGCTGGCAGTCAGCACAGAGCCCGACGCAGGCCTGAACCCACGAACCACGAGATCATGACCTAAGCGAAAGTCGGATGCTTAACCGACTAAGCCACCCAGGCGCCCCTAATCTTATTTTTTTAGAGTTATGCATTTGTAAACCATTTTCCTGAGTGCTTGATCTGACATATTTATAAACCTAAAAAATTGATGTTGCAATAGAGAAATAATTGCCAAGAGCTTAACTTTTTTCTCCTTAAAGTTGCCATGTTTTTCCTCCCTCAGTCCAAATTCATCCTCTTTGGCTTACACAAGTGCATGCCCTGCACTCTTTCTCTCTCTCTCTTCCTCCCTCCCTCCTTTCCTCATTCCTGCCGTCCACTCACTCAATCTTATTCTTACTACCTGTTACTTCAGTAAAATTTCACTTGTATGGGGAACAGAGTAAAAATAGTGATTGAGTCTGATGCAAAAATGAGACATGTATTTCAGATACCTGGATTATACTTCCCTCTCCATAGTGTTCTAATTCAAATTACTAAACTGATATTCATATATAATTCAATACATGCCTAACATAACATGTCTTATTCATAATAATGAATAAGAGGTGCCTGGGTGGCTCATTTAGTTAAGCCTCTGAGTCTTGATTTCAGCTCATGTCATGATCTCACAGTTTGTGGGATCAAGCCCCACATTGGGCTCCATGATGAGTGTGTAGCCTACAGCCTGCTTGGGATTCTCCCTCCCTTTCTCTCTGTCCTTCCACCATTCACACTTGCATGCTTTTTTGCTGTCTCTATGAAATACATAAATAAACTTAATAAAATAAAATAAAATAGGTTGAATAAAAAACTATTCACAAATTCCTCTTTTCCTCTTACTGCAATGATTCTAGTTTGAAGATTAGTCCTATAGAGTTAATTGTTAAATTTACTTAGGACCCATCTTTCTGAGGAATTTTTACACCTGATTAATTTTTGATGTAAATGTTGACTCAACAGATAGAAGTCCTTCAATAAAATTATATATTTATATATATAATCATATTTATAGCAATATTAATTATAGCATATAATATATGCATAATAATGTATATATTTATTATAAATAATTGAATTACTGATTAAGCACATCATCGTATCTCTAGTGATCTTCACAAAGAAAATATATTTTTATTATTAAATGATTTTAGTCACATACAAGTTAAACAGCACTGTGGCTTTTAACAATTGATAATTCTCTTAACTCATCAGAGTGTCCTTATTTGTCAACAGGGAAAAATGTGTCTGGCCCTATGAATTTGTTTTATGAACTTAAATACAAAATTTATGTGGCCAGTTTTTGCAAAATGCCTGCATGGCTAACCGCAAAATTAAGTAGTGGTGCTGGTGATGGTGGTGATGGTGGTGGTGGCTGTAATTTTTTCTCTTTGTCTTTTTGGAAGTTCCCCAAGGTAATTTAGAACTCAAGAGATGGATGTTTCCTTTGCTACTTTAATAAATGACCACAAACATACTGGCTTAAACCCATTTGATTTTGTTTCTCTTCAAGCTCTGAATGTTAGAAGCCCAAACTGGGTCTTAACTGGACTAAACTCAAGATGTTTTATGGATTATGTTCCTTCTGGAGGCACAAGGGGAGAACCTTTCCCTTTGCCTTCTCCCACCCTTAAAGGTTACCTGCTTTGCTTATTTCCCTGTGCTCCATTTTTAGGCCAACACACCTGTGTCTCTCTGTGCCTTTCTTCCAGACTCATACTTAATTCTGATTCTCTCTTCTGCTTCCCTCTTCCACTTTTAAGGATTATGATTACATTGAGTTCATGTGAATAATCCAGAATAAAGTCTAATCTCCAGAGCTGTTGCATAATCACATCCACAAAGGCCCTTTGCCAGATGACATAATATTTTCATAGGTTTCAGGGATTATGAATGGGTGTTTCTTTTTTTATTCTTTAATGTTTTATTTATTTCTGTGAGAGAGAGAGAGAGAGAAAGAGAGAGAGAAAGAGAGAGACGCAGCGTGAGCAGGGGAGGATCAGAGAGAGAGGGAGACACAGAATCTGAAACAGGTTCCAGGCTCTGAGCAGGCTGTCAGCACAGAGCCCAACGCGGGGCTCAAACCCACTAACTGTGAGATCATGATCTGAGCCAAAGTTGGATGCTTAACCGACTGAGCCACCCAGGTGCCCCAGTGAATGGGTGTTTCTGAGGGATCATTCTGCCTACTCCAAGAGACTCTCCTATCTTTCAAAAACTTCAGTTGAATCTTACACTGTCTTTTCTCTGAAATGCATTTTTATGTTTTCCTTGATAGGCCTATTTTGCTTATTTATTCAAAGAGTTTATTTATAAGTTCTGCATAGTTATCTTTTTCCAGTTACAAGTGTTTAAACGTATGTTTCTAGTTTGAAATCAATCTTTCAAATATCTTCTCTGGCAGACGATCATGAAGTCATTCTCCTGTGTTTTCTTGTATTTTAAACTTTTGTCTTCAATATTTAAGTTTTTGCTTATCATTCAAACCTTGCAAAGACAAGATAAACACTACAAAATGTCTCTCTAATCATACTGCCAGAGGAATCTTAGGCTTCCAGGCTTGCATACAAATTTGTTTTGTGGGAGATAATGAAATGAAGATCCCTGATTGGAAATGAATCTAGACATTCTACTTTCATTTTTTCATAGGGGAGCATACAGAATGCCATGTTACAAATGTGTCCAGTGAGTCAGATGACTTGAATGAGTGACAGAAGCTACAGAGACTCTGTCAAGGTAGCCATCAGCACACAGGTTAGCATGTCCTGTGAATAGATGAGTTCATCAAGGCAAATCTGTAAGGAGGCTGAGAAGGAGCAACAAGGGAGGGGGTAGGAGAAGAACCAGAAGAGCTTCACATTCAGAAAGCTAAGGAAATTTGGTATTCAATGAGGAGGTTATGGTTTACAATATTAAACACTCCCTGGGTAACACATGAAAATTTAGAATTCATTGCATATAGTAAACAAAAATTCAGTAGTGGTCTTTCTGGAAGTTTGTTCAGTGGAAAACAGATGAAATTGATATTGCCATGATCTGAACAATAAATGGAAAACGAGGAAGCAGATATAGGGATTTGGATGTCTTTTTCAAGAATCTTGGCAATGCTGGGGAATAGAGAGGGAAATAAAACTGAAGAAGGCTTGAAGTATAAAAACAAATGGAAAAGACATGAAGATTTCAATCAGATAAGTAGGTAAAGGGAGAACTTATGGAGAAAAATAGAATAAGGTCTAATAACTGGAATGAAATTCTTGAGGTAGCATTTATGAGATCCAGAGAACAAGTGGAGGAGTTAGCTTCAGTCAAATGAGACATTTACTATCATCACAAGAGAAAGAAGTTACTTATAATTCATCATCACTTTTGCAGATGGGGTGTCAGGAATTTGAAGGAGTTCTTATCTGAGTGTTTTTATATTTCTGTGAAGTGGGAGACAAGATTTTCTGCTGAGAATGAGTGGGAAGGTATTAGGGTAGGACAGCTGAGGAGGTAAGAAATGGTTTGATTAGATATTATGGAAAATGGAGAAAAACTTTATCAGAACAGAGAATTTGTGAGCAGGGTAAATGGTCCTATTGAGCTCAGAGAACATTAATTTATAGAGGCAATTTTCTGAGGATTTTGTGATTTTCTCCAGTTGGATTCAACTGCCCAGGTATAGGAACAAAGAAACCAGTCTGTTGGATTGCTTCAGCTTTGGTTTGTTAGGTGGGTTCAAAAATGGAAATTGAAAATGGAATTGAAAATATTAACAAAGACACGGTTGAAGAAACTGATCAAAGTTTGTAGTCTTAACAAGAAGAAAGTAAAGCTGATGTAGAAATGAGACATTATTATATATGATTGATTGTATATCATAGAAGTGAGTCCAAATTAGCATGATTAAATAAGAAGATTACTTTTTTTGGATGTACTCACTCACCTCGGTCTACTTTTAGGAACATTAGAAGATTAGTAAGTACTAAAGTTACATATACACCTTTTCTATCAATTTCTTTGATTTGTGTAATCATGTTCTTTCTAGTGTCCTTTTGATGACAGAGTATTTTGTCCATGTTTAGGAAAAGCATCATGATATATTTTCTAAACTATTAGCTCCTTTTCCATGGATCACTAATCAATGCTATATTGTCCCTAGGTCTTCCTTCTTCAGCAGGTTCCCTGTGTGACATTTTTAATCTGGTGTTTTCAAGCCCATGTAACCAAGAATATATATTAAAGGATAATATAATTTTAGAAAATCATTACCCCTTTGATCCACAAAGTCTTATAACTTTAAATCAGATTAATGTCACTTTTGACATTTCTTGGTGAGATCAAATGTATTTTGGTCATTTATTCTGGTTCAGTATATATTCTCACTCGTCTATAAACCTCTTCCCATGCTGAATTTTAGTTGATTAAGATAGTGCTTCAGAACTCACTGGAAGAAAACAGGTTAAGTGTTGGAGGCCTCACGTAAGATCCTTAAGTTGGCTTGCACGGCACTGACAGCTTGCTAGGACAGGACTCAGCTTACAGCACTGCTGAGGAGCTGGGGATGTGAGAACAGGCTTTTACCAACACTGCCCTTCAAAGTCCTTATCAAAGATGTTCCTTATTAATTCTTAGGACTATGCTTTTACTGCTGTTCATGAAACATCTTCAGGTTGTGATCCATCCTTCTGATTACTGTGATTTTATTATATACAAACTGAAACAATTCTGATTTTATTTGCATGCTCTTGCACAAATCCCCTCCACCAATATAAACAGAGAAGCATAATGAAACACCATATAATTTACTTGGGGGTTGAACATATCCTCTTGCTCACATTTTGTATCTTCATCCTTCTTACGGATTATGAAATATTCAGCATTTTTATCCTGAGACACATTGCTCTTAACATATTTGGCACAGAAGGTTATCTTTAAAATCCCCTCTAAATCTCCCAAATTAATGTTATGTGTAGTGAGCACCTGCAAGCTTTGATAAAGTTATGGGATTAGACATTTTTGAATGATTTTTGACTCTGAAGGTTGTTTGCATGCTGTTACCAAACCTGGCTGTGTTTCAGCACTAGTATCTTCTGTTTCATAAAAGATTTTCTGTGAACCTAATAAATGTTTTCATCTAATTTTATAATTATCATACCTAGGAAGTGCCTTTATTAGGGCTTGGCACTTCCTGCATATAAACTGCTGCCCCGTAATTGACTTTAATCAAGTGAGTACTAATCCACAGTATTTCCTTGGAGGTGGCCTTGGTGGTTGGGGAGGCCCTTTATTATACCTCTTTTTCTCTTATAAAATAAATAAATCTTTGTTTAACTTCTCCATATCAAATTAGATGCCGTAATAAGGCAAAGTTAATTCAACATCCATATGTTGTAACGGGCTCTAATAGTATTATTAAATGGGGAACTAAAACTGTTCAGAAAGAAAAATGTTAAGAAATAAACACTAAGACTAAAGAGAGCAGTACATGTGTGTAACTTGTGCACACTCAGAGACACCTGTGCACTTGTGTCTTCAGAGACACTCAGGATGATGTATCCATGTGGCTCATTGATCTTCTTTTATTTCCTAAACTAAACGAAAATTGTGTTTCCTTTTGAGACAAATTTTATATCAAATAATTTGTATAAATTTGTTTCATGGAGTTTCTGGATCCTCTTGTAACATGGAAGAATTGTTCATCTGAAGATGAGTGCTCACACAATTGATCTGCATAATATCTTCTTAATAAACATTGAATACATTTAAATGAATATGAATGTTTTATGATAAGCAAAGAAAAAATGCATTTAGTTCCTTGAAAAAATGCTAACATTAAAATATATGTAGAAATTGAGAATTAACATTAAAATCTTGTTTGTATATTCTATGTCTTATATATCTAAAAAATATATTCAAGAATGTTCTCAACTCCTTTATCAAAGCAGATGGCTATATCAGAGAGAAGATGTCTCTCTCACATCTCCATTTAACAGAGTGGGATAATTTCCCCCAATTTTCCTTCAGCAAGATTCCCATTATCTTTAACCCGTGATAACAAGATTTTAGGTTTGATTTTTAAACTACCGATACTGAGCTCTCGTCAAAATTGGTGCCTGCAATTGAAAATACTAAAGTGAGTGATAAAATGAGTGATTCAAATTTAATAAAACCAATGTCTTAAGCTCAAGTAGGGTGTCACTTAATGCCTGAGACACATAAGTGAACTGGCAATTGCTTTACAATATATAATTGCAATACAATATATACTTAGTGTAACAGGGATAAATAATGTGATGCTATTAGAATATAAGAGACTTACCCAAGGTAGAAGAATCAGGGACAGATTACTGCTGAATTCTGTAGTAAGAGACCAGGTGAGCGGGAGCCAATTCAGACAGACAAGACATACAGAATCATCTAAAGACAAGAAAGTTCAGCTTTGTGCAAGGAGGTTGTTAGTAGATAGTTGTACCTTTCATTGAGATAAGAATCAATACACAGTAGCATGAAAAGTGTATGAGTTTCTTTAAACTGTTTTAGCTTGTAAATATTTAGAATGTGAAATCATCCAGCTTCAAATCTCATGATGCCACATCTGAACTAGAAAAAGGAGTGGCAGGGGCGCCTGGGTGGCTCAGTGGGTTAAGCATCCGACTTTGGATCAGGTCATGATCTCATGGTTTGTGGGTTTGAGCCCAGTGTCAGGCTCTGTGCTGACAGCTAGTTCAGAGCCTGGAGCTTGTCTTCAGAGTCTGTATCTCCCTCTCTCTCTGACCCTCCCCTGCTCACGCGATCTCTCTCTCTCTCAAAAATAAAAATATAACATTTTTAAAAAATTTTTTAAAAGTGAAAAGAAAAAGGAGTGGCAGAAAAGTTATACTTGGTACCAACACACTTATTTAAATTAGTAAAATGTACATGTGTTGTTAACTTTTCCGTCAGATGAATTTCTTCCCTGTTTTTTATGGAATAGTTATCTCAATCTATTGTATTTTGCACATGCTATTTCCTAGAAAACTATCGCCCCTTCTGAAGGTGTGCAAAATAATGTATATACACATACAATGTTCCTTTTAGACTCAAATCAGGTCCTAACTCATTCATTAATGACTCTTCATCTCTTACAGGTGAGAGCTTTGTTTCCTTTCTCTGTCTTCTGTTTCATTTTTGGCAAGCGAAAGAGGACATCATTTGTGGTCATGCTACCACCACATGGGTATCATGCTAGGCACAGATGATACAGAAGAGAAACCTAAAAAAAATCCTCTCTCAGATGGTCCCTTCCAGCCATGAGGTGTGCAGTGAGGAGTATATCCAAGTCACTGGAGAGCTTTCCAAAATGCTCATGCTTGGTGCCCGAGGCCTGGGAATGTCTGTGAAGAAATAGGTTGGAAATTTGAGTTAAAAAATTCTTCCAGTTATGGTAATTTATGCTCTTTTCTTAAGCCCATCTGCAGTTTGAGAGCCACTGGTTCTGAGCTGCAGAAACATTTGGAGAGCTGTGCATCAAGGGTCATAAACTTAGATGGTAAATAAGAAGGAGAAACGACAATTTGGAGTAAACACTCAAAGGTCATAAGCTAACATTTATTTTTGGATCAAAGAGTAGTAGGGAGTCATTAGAAGTCAGAAAGAGGCTACATGAATAGCCATTTTAGGTATGTGGTGTAAAATGTGGTAAGCAAATGGAAAGATGTAGTTTTGAAAAATTATTATAAGACAGAGATAGACCTCATTCAGGGAAAATGTTGTCAATGTGTGAACTATAACATGGCACATGAACTATAAAATAGCATGAGGTGAATTTGTTTTCCAAAAAATTTTTAATTTGATCTCAGTTCTTTCATTTATATGGTGTGTAACCATGGACAAAGTATTTTACCACTCTGAGCCTGCTTTCTAATATAGTAAACATAGTAGGTATAAATACACTTCATAATGTTTGTTCAGTATTAAGGCCAATATTAAAATCAGATCATGCATATTCAAGAAATTGGAGGATTTTTTTAAATGTTTCTTTTAGAGAGAGAGAGAACACAAGCAGGGGAGGGGCAGAGAGGGGTACAGAGGATCCTAAGTGGGCTCTGTGCTGACATTAGAGAGCCCCAGGGCTTAAACTCAAGAATCATGAGATCATGACCTGAGCCAAAGTCATACTCTTAACCAACTCAGCCACCCAAGCACCCCAAGAAATGGGAGTTTTTATTATTACTTTATTTTCAGTATCCAGTGAAAAATAGCAATAGGACCATACTAAGAACATTGGACAAGAGAAAAGTTATAAAGGGTATGCATTATTTTGCATAACTTCAAATCTCCATGTGGAGGGGCATCTGGGTGTCTCGGTCAGTTAAGAATCTAACTCTTGATTTCCACTCAGGTCATGATCTCACAGTTTGTGACTTCAAGCCCCACACTGGGCTCCATGCTGACAGTGCAGAGCCTGCTTGGGATTCTCTCTTCCTTCTCTCTCCACTTCCTCCCCGTCCCTCACTCTCTCTGTCTCTTTTTGAAAAATAAATGCATAAACTTAAACAATTTAAAAAATTTTAAAAATAATATTAAAAAATCTCCATGTGGAAACTCAATACAGATAAATCATATAATCCTATTTTAAAATTATGTTGAAATATATGCACTGTAAGATATCACTGCTAGCACCAAGTGCATAATTTCAACATTCAGCATCTGTATAACCTATAGCAATTTGAAAAGGGGACATTTTCCCTTTCCCCCTGGGGAGAACATTGAGGCACTGAGAGATGAAGCATTTTGCATATGGCCACGCTGCTAGTAAGTTGAGAGTCTAAGATTTGAATCAAAGACCACCTGCCTTCACAGCCCATCCTTTTTCACTATTATCCATGCCTGAAATAATTGTTTGTAGTTAAGTGCTAATCTTTCCTGTTTACTCTGTCCCCACCTAAGTTTTAGTCCTTATTGTCTTTCATATTTACTATTACAAAACACTTTGTAACCAGTCTCCACACCTCTAGTTTCCTCTCCATTTGCGTCTTTTTATGCCTATTTATTGAGTAACTACTGCATGCCTGGCTCTTTTCTAGGTACTGGGACAGGAGTTGCTCTGTCTCTTTTTCTGGGACAGCCAGTCTAATGGAAGAGACACAGCAAATACATAAAAAAATGTAGAGTACACGGATGTATAGTATATAGTCTAAGATGGTAAGAGTGGTAAATACAAATTGAGTAGGGTAGGAGGATTGAAAGTTGGATGAAAGTTACCATGGAGTGGTTATTTATAATAATGTTAAAGGGAATTAGAGCAGACACTTGAGGGAAATGAGGGAGTGAGACATACATCAATCTGGAAAATGGTATTGCCTGGAACAGAAATAGCAGGGCACATTATAAGTGTACTCTGTGTTAAGAGAGCAGTATGGGTGAAACAGAATTTTTGAGAGAAAGAGAGACAGGCAGAGAAAGAGAGGGAGGCAATGAAAGATAGAAAGAAAGAACAGAAGACAAAGATCTGTTGATATAAGAGACTAGACCTAGACCCTTAAAGGCCAGAATAAGGATTTTGGTCTTTACTCTGAGTTGAGAAGCCAACTGCGAAGTATTAATCAGAAAAATGGCATGACCCAGTCTCTATTTTAGAAAAAAAAATCACCGAATCTACTCTGGTTCTTATATGAATTACTGCTGGTTACCTTTCCAAGATACAGTATCTATTAGGCTTCTTTCTTACTCATAACCCAACAGCTCCTCATCCTCACAGCCCTCTGGATTCACCTTCTGTTTAGTAGGGGCAACCATGTTGGTGGTGGCACTGGTAGTAGCAGTCATAATAATACTTAATGCTCCATATCCCCTGGCCCTGTTGATCTCTTGTTATACAGAGTGTTTGATCTTTCACAAATGTAATTCTTCCAGAAAATCCTCTGTTTGTTTCTAATGGAATATCCATTTTTATCTCAACGGACAATGATTGCTTTTCTTCTTTTCTGAAAAAATTTTTTAAATGTTTTATTTATTTCTGAGAGAGAGAGAAAGAGACAGCGTGAGCAGGGGAGGGTCAGAGAGAGGGAAACACAGAATCCGAAGCAGGCTCCAGGCTCTGGGCTGTCAGCACAGAGCCTGACACAGGGCTCGAAACCACAAACCGTGAGATCATGACCTGAGCCAAAGTCGGTCACTCAACCAACTGAGCCACCCAGACACCCCAATGATTGTTCTTCTATACAACAGTTTTGGAAATCCTGTTCAACAGTTTGGAAATTCCTGCCACATTTTGGTTTTCTTTTTGTGGGTGGACTTTTCTTTTATCCATATATCCCATAGTTAAGTTCTTCCACTTCTTCAAATCTTGCTCAAATTCTACTCTCTCTAGGAAGCCTTGCTTGATTTTTCTTTGTGAAAGTAATTCCTTTTACTTGTGATCTTCCATGATGCCAATTCTTCTTCTTTTTTTTTTTTTTAACCTAAGCACCCTATGTGGGGCTTGAACTCATGACACCGAGATCAAGAGTTGCATGCCCTACTGACTAAGCCAGCCATGCACTCCTCATACCTTTTGTATGTCACTTAGCATTGACTATATTCTACCTTATACATGATTATCCATATCTTACTTCTAGTGCAAGGATCCATGGAAAAAGGCTCTCTGCCTAATCCATCTTTGTCCCTAATGTAGTGTCTTAAATTCAATAGGAAATAGATGAATATGTCAATAGTCGGTTAATTCTTAATATCATATCTATTCTGATTGTATGTATCATTTATTTCCATGATTCAATTGTAACCTCTTTTAAATAAGAACCTACATTTGTCCCTTTAATATGCTCCCCATGTGCTCCATACGGACATCTGTTAGTTTCCCTCAAGTCTTCAAAAGTTTATCGACTGAACGGTCAATTAATCCTCCAGGATGGAGAAATTTGCCAGTGGGTCAAAAGATTTAAATCATCCCTAGAGCTCCATTCTGAAAGAGAGATTTCTTAGTTTCAAAATGTTTGTGGAACGCCCTGTGCATTGAAGAGAGAGAGTGAGATAGTGAGGGCAGGTTCAAAGCCATTCTCCAGTGGCTCTCTAAAAAGCTGAGATGCCACAATTGAGGTCAGAAACCTTAATCTTTGCTATCAGAGTTTTTATTGCTCTGGCATGTGTTGATACACTCCAGAGGGAACTGTCATCTTATCTTGCTTATTCCACAGTTTGGGAAACAGGCTTGTAGAGAGTATGTTGAATTAAGATAAAGAGGTGAGATAAAATCTTCATTTGATTTAGTCTTAGAATATGATATGAAGGCATTATATCTGGATTATTTATTTATAGAGCTATAGGTAAATTGCAGAAGAGATCAATTAAATATGATACATAAATTTATTTTTGGCTTTGATATTCTTATGTTTACTACACAAATTAATAGTACACAGGTATGAGCCTGAATAAAAAGTAATGTTTTCATAAAACATTACATCATACAATTAAGAAAAAAAACCCTCCATGTCCATAATGAAGCTTCTGCCAACCTGCAAATAAACACAGGTAAATAGTATGGAAAATGTCAGTTCATGGTTTAGGTGGACTACCCCTCAATCATTTTATGTTCAAATATTATCTTACTATTCCAGTTGTACATTATTAAATATTATTATTTGGTCATCTATTGCAATACACCTCCATCTGACTCCTTAAGACTTGTCTGAGATTCCCCTAGAGGGACACTAAATGACTCACTGTCGGTTTCCCGCATTCTGGAGAGAGTCAAAAGTTAGGCTAGGAGACAGATGTAAATTTGGCAAAGAATAAGGGATTTGAGAGTTCAGTCTAGGGCACAGGTGGAAGAGTACAGATGAGACAGGAACATTTATTCAGAACTGTATAGAGCAGTGAGGATGACACAAGGTGTGGTGCAAGTGGTCCAAGTGGTAAAACTATAATAATAGATCCTAGTAATGCTGATCTGCCAAAATTTTTTTTTTAATGTTTTTTTTTATTTATTTCTAGGAGAGAGAGACAGCGTGAGCAGGGGAGGGTCAGAGAGAGAGGGAGTCACAGACTGAAACAGGCTCCAGGCTCCGAACTGGCAGTCAGCACAGAGCCCGACGCGGGGCTCGAACCCACAAACCGCGAGATCATGACCTAAGCGAAAGTCGGAAAGTCGGACGCTTAACCGACTAAGCCACCCAGGCGCCCCTGATCTGCCAAAATATTATAAGTACTATATTTTTTTTCTCTTTTAGAAACATCTGAGTTTACAATTCCAATAAGAGAGAAATAAGAGTTTGGTGAAAATATGAGTAGCATAACTTAGTTCTTTTATCATCTAATAGAGATGTCAATGATTCTTTGAAGCAGAAAGGAAGGATAGAATGCATTTAATTTAATGGAAGTAAAATCAGCAAGGAATAATTTTATTCAAATTATACTATAGAAGAGATTGGCTGCAACTTAGTCCAGAAAATAATGGGAGTATTAAAATATTTTCTTTAAGGGAATGAAGGAAACAATCTCTTTGAATACTTGCCTTTGGGCTTATTTATCTGATCTAGAACGAGGCTTCATCTTGAACTTGTTCCTCCTAAACTGGTGATCTTTTTCACTTAACTTGCTGTTCTATTATTATCTATAATTCAGTAAACTACTGCTTTGTAAATACTAACTTTTTTAAAAAGCTCTAGAAAACAGAAATAATTCATCCTTTTAATAAAATTCATTGGCTGCTTTCTTTTTTACTTTTATTCATATTGTTGTCTTTCAGCTTTAAAAAATATTAAATAAATACATAAGTAAAGTGCCAGCATATATCAGGGTAAAGTAGGAAGAATAAAAGACAACAGAATGCCCTGCTTTTTCATGTCTCTTGTATGAAATGCAAATTTGTCCCATTTATCCTTGTAATTTTAGAAGACTAAATGTTACTTTGGTATGTCCCACTGAAACTTTGTATGAAATAGCTTTCTTCTTAATATTATGGTTTAGAGATTTACATCTGGTTCTAGAAAGGCGGAATGACATTCATCCCACACTTTTCTCTTTAAGGTTTAGTATACTCCTAATTTAAAAAGAGACTGAAATTAGGTAGAAAAAGTTAGTAATATTTATTAAATTTTTTCTGAGTTTGCAATTATTCAATAATGTTTATTTCTTTTTTAATTATTTCTATAATTTTGGAAAACAAATATTAAAACAAGTTAAAATGATGTGTTAATGGAAATTATTTTTTGTCAGTAATATAAACACATTCTTTACACTAAGTTAGAAAGTTTTTTATCTGATAAGATGGATACCTTTTTATCTGCAGCAGTTATGATTGTCTGGCTTTGAAATAACTTCATGGTAACTGCAGAGCATGACATTCTGGAAGAAGGTATATTGCCGGTGTTGGACATAAGTCCTGGGCTCTGCTGGAGAAGCTTAGATTAGAAGCATTTCTCCAGAAGCAGGAGAGTACAGACTGGAAGGATTCAGGTGTTCACATCTCGTGCTGCTTTAACATGAAGGCGTTTTTATGAGTTTAAAAAACCCTGTACCAAGAATTGAAATTTCCTGAAACATAAAGGCACTAGGTCAGTTATCAGATGTTGAGCCTATGGAAGGTCAAATGGATATAGACGATAAGTGCAAGCCAGCCAATAACAGGTACCTACTTGATGATTAAGCTTCTGTGTATGCAAAGCCCTGTGCAGTGTACTGGAGATAATCACAGATACATAGACCTTTTTTCCCTTCCCTTAGAAAGTTTTAATATTGTGGAGAGATAACACCTATACTCATAAAAGCATCAAAACCCAAAATAGTATGCCTAACAAAGATGTACTTAAAAGATTTTTGCATATAAACAGGCTTTTATAACATACAATAGCATCTTCTGAAGTAAAAGGGATGTCAAGTGTAACTCTAAAAACTCGAAAAATTTTCACTTTAAATTCGTTTTTGTGTGTATGGAATAAAACAAAAGCTGCCTTATAGATTTTTAACATTTCATCATTTTTTTAGTGCTGTACTTCATCATCATCATCATCAATTTGTTTTCCTTTCAATTTACTAATGCTTCTCATATTTTCAAGTCCCTAAAGGAAAAATGAGTGGATGATTATGCTGTTTGGAACACTTCAACAGTGACAGGGTAACTAATGGCATGAAAGAGTTAATTAATCGTGTTCTCTGATGTGCCTTCTGATCTCTGAAGTGATTTGGATTTGATTATTTCCCACTATCTGATTTCACTTATTTAGAAAATAATTTGAGAAGACTCATGCTTAAAATCTATTTAAATAGACATGTATGAAGGAGAAAATACCAGTACAAAAAAAGGTAACAATTAAGCACAAAAGAAATAATGAAGACAATTGAGTAAAAAGACTTCCAAACCTATCATATCATGGAATTTTTTCAAAAACCTATCATGTCCTCTGTGAAAATCGTGTGCAGAAATTCTTTCACTTGTATCTAGAAATATGGACGGACTTAGGATTTGAGTACTGGAATAGAATAGAATGAGATAATTGGAGAGGAAACTCTCTTCTTTCTCTCACATTTTGTATGGCAAGGAACAGAAGATCACTGTCCCTTGCCATACAAGAGCTTTTAAATGATCTTATAACAGATCATTTTAATTTCTGTCTCTCTGTGTTCACCACTGTGACATTTGGTATTTTATGTGGTTCAGTTTCAAACAACCTCAATATAGGGAAAAGGCTAAAAGAATAGCAGGTGATCTGTGCAATATAGTGTGATGTGTACAGTATAGTGATTCAACACTTTCGTGGGACTCCTGGTGCTCATCTCAGGAAGTGCACTCCCTAATCCCCATCACCTGTCCACCCCCATCCCCACACACTTCACCTCTGGTAACCTGCAGTGTGTTCTCTGTAGTTCAGAGTCTGCTTCTTGGTTTGCCTCTCTCTCTTTCTCTTTTTCCCTTTTGCTGGTTTGTTTTGTTTCTTGAATTCCACGTATGAGTGAGATCATATGATATTTGATTGGCTTTAAATACTAGCTATTCCATGTTCTGTGATCTCAGGCAGTTATCCTGAATGTCTGTGATTCAACTCTGAGACTGAAAAAAAAATTGGAGACAATCATCATCATCATCATCATCATCATCATCATCATCATCTATCTCACACTTTGAAGATTTAATTAATATGTGGGTGTATGAGTTTGAGGGAGGGGGAGAATGAGAAAAAGAGAATTTATAAGAATACATACACAGAATGAGCTATAACTGTCATTGAAACTCTGTAAAACACTGCATATAATGCAAATTAATATCACACAACTGGGTTTAGTAATCATTCTCCAATGGAGGCTATTCTGGTTATTTTAGTAATCTAATAATGTAATCTCTCATTTTATAAATTTTAAGAATTTTTATTCTTCTAGCAATATGTTGGAGGGTCATTTTATTTTATTTATATGGGTATATATACATATACATATGCTATTATTCTTTTTTGCAAAAAGGAAGCACTTTTTTGGCATAAGCCTATATTGTGATATTGATATTGATATCAATATCTATATTTCAATATCTACATACATTTTTTTCTATTGCTTGATAACAAATTACTACATGTTTAGCAGTTTAAGCCTAGTGTATTATCTGTAGATCACAACATCTGCTCTTGGTAGAATTAAAGGTGCTGATGGGGACTAGGGTCTCATGTGATGCTCAAGATCATCTTCCAAGCTCATGTGCTTGCTGGAAGAACTCAGCCCTTGCTGATGAATATCTTATGAAGACTTGTTTCTTCAAAATGGGCAGGAGAGTCTGAGTGCTGATTTCTTCACCTAATTAGGTCTGGCCCACCAAAGAGAATGATTTGATTGCCTTAAAATCAATTAATCAGAGATATTACTGTACCACAAAATCCTTTGTCCTTAGCCATTTGATGTTTCATAAGCATGACAGAGCTCATTATCTTCGCATATTCTATTGCTTAAAAGTACTTGAAAGTTTCTATCTACACTCATAGGAAAGGAGATTGTACAAGGACATGGATTATTGGGGGTTAACTTAGAATTCTATCTATCTATCTATCTATCTATCTATCTATCTATCTATCTATCTATCATCTATCTATCTATCTGTTTTCTACCATCTAGATTCTTGTTGCTTCACTGGTTATTGAGTTTGTCACTCTGTTCTGAGACAGCTTTTTTTTCTTTCCCAATTTCAATAGGTGTTTTGAATGAACACTTAAAATTATATCAGTAAAAACACAGTTAGAACATCTGTGCACCCTTGTTAAGTATTAAGCAAGGCTCAGCTGGGTCTGCTTTACATGTGCTTATCATGGAGTAAAAAAAGTACAATAACACGTGAAGGTACAGTGACATTGAATTGTCTCACTCAGCTAATTTTAACAATGATTGTAAATTTTTGATGCTTTTTATCTGACTTTTTTGGTAAATAATGAAATCATTTATTTGGTATTAGTGAGTTACTTAGAGGCAAGCATTTGTTACTATTCTCTCAAGCATAGAGACCAGTTTAATTGAATAATATATTCAGTTTTAAATGGGTGCTGACAAAAAGAAATACCAATTGAAACTGCTTATCTCTGGGGCTCCTGGGTGGCTCAGTTGGTTACGTGTCCGACTTGGGCTCAGGTTATGATCTTGCGGTTCATGGGTTCGAGCCCTACATTGGGCTCTCTGTTGATGGCTCACTCAGAGCCTGGAGCCTGCTTTGGATTCTGTGTCTCCCTCTCTCTCTGACCCTTCCTTGCTCACAATGTCTCTCTCTCTCTCTCTCTCTCAGAAATAAATTTAAAAAAAAGAAAAAGAAAAGAAACTGCTTATCTCTATGAATCTGCTTTATCAAAACTTCAATTCAAACAAGATATAGAAATGGCTGACATATCAGTAACAATAATCCATGAACCCTTATGTGGCCCTATGTGGCCACTATTCTCTACTTATATTATTCATTATAAGGATTAAAAATATAAACTTAAAGATAGATACATGGTCATAAGATTATGCATTTGTCTATGGCAGAGGCAGTGATTGAGATGAATGTTTTAAGTGAGATGTCACTTGATTAAAGGGTCTATTGCTTTAAAAAAATGTTTGAAAGCCACTGAATAGTTTGAACAATGATAGTATTAGAAAGACAGGAACCTTAGTAAATACATCTAGGAAACTCAGGGACTTCATCAAACAATAATCAAATTCAATTATTTCTTTGATGTGACTTATGAACTATTTTATAATCTGACCACATGCACCTCATTTGGTAATAGGACTATTGACACCATCTATTCTAGCTAATGGCTTGCTTTCTCAAGTAAGACCCCATTCATGTTCATGCTCTCCTACAGCGATGTACGATAACCTATATTGTGTGGCTGAGCAAGACATGGATCTAAATAAATAACACTCCTACCACCAAGATCTGACTATGCATTTTATCAGGCAAGGTCAGACTTTGAACCATCAGCTATGGTTTCTAGTTGACTGAAAGCTTCATAAAATTCATGATACAGTGTTCCAAACCCAGTAGATTCCATCATATATGCTTCCTTAGTGACAAAAGACTCCTCTCCTGGAACGGAGCTGGAAAAGCATCTACAGCTAAATGTCCTAAAGTGTTAGGTTTCTTACTGTGATTGTGTTTTTCAGTCTTACTGAGGTTTAATTGAAGTACAACAGATCACACACATTTAGAGAGTACAATTTGGTCTTAATCTATGTACACACCACAATCAGGAAAATGAACAACTCTAGCAGCCTCAAAAGTCTCCTTGTAACCCTTGCCATCCCTCAGCCCACTACCCTGTGGAACTTCTGCTCTCTCTTTCATTATAAATATTAATGATTAACATTTCCAGACATTTCTACAAATGAATCATGCTGTATATGCTCTTTTTGTGCCTGGCTTCTTTCTACTTATTTTAAGATTCCTCCATGTTGTCGTGTACATCAATAGTTCATTTCTCTTTATAGCTGAGTGGTATTCCATGGAATGGATGTAAAATATATCTTAATATATATTTTAAAGATATATCTTAGAAATATTTTATGTAAATATCCATAAATCTACCTGATTGTTTTGTAATGGCTCCATAGTATTAAACAGCATGGAGGTACCATTAAAATCATATGGTTATACAATAAACTTATTAGTATGCAGATCTTTTTTGCATGTAGATATTTCCATAGAATAAATATTGGTAAGTGGAAAGCCTATCTCAAATGATACGTCCAATTGAATTTAGATAGATATTGTCATATGGCTTCCAGGGGCACCTGAGTGGCTCAGTCAGTTAAGCTTCCAACTCTTATTTCTGATTCAGGTCATGATCGCACAGTTCTGAGTTCAAGGCCTGCATTGGGCTCCATGCTGACAGTACAGACCCTGGTTGCGATTCTCTGCCTCTCTTTTTGCCCCTCCAGCCCCCAAAATACAAATAAGTAAACTTAGAAAAATATACCATTATATGACTTCCAAAAAACATCAACAATGTGCACTATAACCAATTTTGTATGTATTCCTGCCTCTAAAGGGATAACAGCCAGAGTCCTAATAGTCATGCAAAAGCATTCATGACACTGTGGGACACAGAATCAAACAAAATACAATCCACAGGATAAGTAAGAGGAGTATTTCTTTTACAAAGATTGAAATGGAAATTCTAATGAAATACAATGGAACTTTCACACTATGATGATGAATAACAATTATGTTTATAAAAATAGCCCTAAAGTACCAAGAAGTTCTCAAATATCCTCTGAATATGCCAAGGCATTTAATAACAAATTAGTTTTAACATTCAGTGCATTTAAGATATTTTAAAAATTCTTTTGGAATTTTATTATCAAAATATTTGACTCAAAAGACATTGTACTTATACTCATGTCATGGTCAACAGCCAAGTATTTGAAAAAATGAAAGGCAACAACAACAAAAAACAGAATCTGAGACAATTTTCAATTTGGCTATGTTTTACCCAGTTGGGACTCTATGATTTTGTATGATTAGTTGTATTTTTTTCTTCTGGTCTCATGAACCATGTTAGTAGTGTAACCACATAAAATCAGATTCATTTAAACTACTTGGGTTAGCCAAATGTTTTAATTATTTGTCTACCTAGTGAAATAATTGTTTTTGACACATTCTTAACAGTTCTTCCTATGTGTTTTTTATTATGCCTTCTCTCTCTCTGTCTTTTTCTGCCTCTCTGTCTCTCCTTCTCTCCCTCTCTCTCACACGTTAGGACAATGGGGGCGTACCCTGCCCTGTGAATGAGTTTCCTAAGACTTGTGTTCTCTGTTTATACTAGGCTAACAGGCTTGACAATGCACCACTCCCCCTTTGATAACAAAATGACGAACTACTTAAAAGTGCAGAATAAAAAAGGCATGCACTCCTTAATATTGGTCTTTTCTGTTAATTCAGGAAAGATGTGGTTTTCCCAGTGCACTATTCTCAGTTGCATTTGGGTGGGTAAGCAATCAGTGGTCTTTGTTTTGTGGTTTTTGACAGCAATATATTATATAGGGAGATAGACTCAGTTCTAATTCCTTACCCTTTCTCCAAGTTTTATAACTAAATAACCTTTTTAAATAAAATATTGCAACAGTCCTGCATTTTGAGAATGAAAGTGCTGTTTTCTAAAAGGTCAATTCAATCTGGGAAATGTTTTCAGTTTAGACAATACATTATACACTGTAGAAACCTATGGCAATTTTCAGCACCACTAACAATGGCAATGGGAAGTAAATTTCAGTCATTCACAGTAAGATGGCAATGTGGTGACATTTGAAGCCTGGACGTGGGCTCTTATATTCATTGTAGGTGACTGACTGCTGTGTGGCAGAGGCCTTTTCTGACTGCAGATGAATTCTAGATATAAATGAAAAAGATGATCAGAACGATTTACAAAATGAGTGAGACCCCATCATCTGAGTGACAATATTCTTCTTTTACAGCAGGCAAGGATTAAAATACATCAAATTAATAAATCCCTAGGAAACCAATAATCTCACATTTTCTGAACAATTGTATCTTCTGGTAGTTATTATCTTTGAATTACAGTGAGCCACTATCTTTGTTTCATTTTCCAGATATATGTCCTTGTCCATCAAAACCATGGCAGTTGCACTACACAGTCAAGCAATAAATTTATGAAACATCTCTTTGAAGTGCATGCTTGTTTCATAATCCTGATTCCATATTTTTATTTACTTCAAAATATATGGAACTGTCAGCACGAGGGTCAGAAGATTACAGCACTTTCTTTGTTTCTTTGCTAGTGTTTTTATTTAACTTGAAAAATAAGCTGCAGCACCAAGGGAGAGATGAAATAAAGGATATATAGACTCACAATGGCATAAGAATGGTAAACGCAGAACTACAGATAAACCATAAGAAAGATTGTTGTATCAAATCATAAAAAAAAAAGTTTACTTCAGTAACTTACACAGGTAACCCATGCAGGTAACTCACACACTGTCTTTATTAAAACCTGTAGAATATATGAAATGATACACAAGAGCTTTAACATAAACAGAAGAAGTTTCTTTTCTTTCTGAAATGTCTCATGGTATTGCCTGACTTTTGACCTTAAGACATTGTGTAGTGTGAGTAACATTCTCTTTTATACTTGATGATGGACTAATTAGCATTTAATCTACGTTTGCTTAAAAATGGCATACCTCGTGGGGTAGTACATTGCTTAAAAAGGTGTGGAAAAGTTTTAAATAAGTAAGTTGGCAATTTTAAATTCAAGACAAATACCTTATGAAATCAACAAAACAGACATACAAATGGGCACCAACAATACATTCTTACTATAGAGTGCTCTGATTTGGAACTACCTACCATTTTAGAATTAAAAATGTTCTTTAGCTTAATTTCGTCAATTAAGAAAGCATACCTTTTTGTATTTCCTTAATATATATGATATTGTGTGAATTAAATATATTGAAATCAATTTAATTACATGATAAATTCCAGGGATGATGGAAATATATCAAATCTACATTTCTATGATTAATTTCTATAAATATATGACAGGGTAGGGGCGTCAGGGGATACTTGTTTTTGTGTTATATTATTTGATTTTTAAAATACTGCTGTCATTGTCTATATTTTAGAAATATGCAATTATGGCTTCTGATATTTAATTTTAAATATAAATCTGTATAATATTTTTGCCAATCTTTTATTCGTCTATACAATTTTTAAAAGATACTGGCTTTCAAAATATGTCAAGGATTTCCATAACAAGAGTAAGTACGCTAAATATCCTTTAGATTCCTCTGATAATTTATCGGCATTTTCTTAGGACCAAAGAGAGTTATTCAATTTCTTGGAGCCTTGGTTTGTAAAGATTCTGGTTCACAACCTTATTATCGGGCTCCACCACTTACATTATGTTCCACGTCTTTGGGGAAAGCTCTGTTGGGCATTCAATATGCTTAGAGGTGAGTATAATTTTCATTCACAAGCAAAGCACAAATGTGAAATTCCTTGAGGCTCTTTGTTCTCCACACTTAGAGCTAAGTAAAATGTTCAGAGACTCTTATGGGACTTTCAGGTCAATCAATGCTTTACTGATAATATTTTCTGAGCAAAATGCAATTGGTTTAGGAGCACTTACCACTGCTCCTAATTAATCATGGCCTTTTGCTCCATTTTTACTAGCCAGTTATATTATTCTCCATAGCTTAGTCTTACCATTTTAACATTTCTAGTTTGTGATGGTCTGAATGTTTGTGTCCTCCCAAAATTTATGTTAAAACCTAATGCCCAAGGGGCACCAGAGTGGCTCAGTGGGTTAAATGTCCGACTTTTGGTTTCAGTTCAGGTCATGATCTCACCATTCATGATATCAAGCCCAGCAGTCAGGTTCTGTGCTAACAGTGCTGAGCATGGTTGGGACTCTCTGTTTCCCTCCCTCTGCCCCTCCCCTGCTGTCCCTCTCAAAAATAAATAAATTTGAAAAACAAAACAACAACTAGTGCTCAAGGTGAGGATATCAGGAGGTGGAGCCTTTGGGAAGTGATTCAATCATGAGGATATGGGATTAGTATCCTTTTTAAAAAGGCCCAAGAGAGCCCCCTTGCCCCTTCTACTATGTGAGGATACAAGGAAAAGTCTGCAACCTGGAAGGGGACCCTCACCAGGCAGTGCTGGTGCTCTGAGCTTAGACTTTCAACTTCCAGAACTGTGAGACATAAATTTCTCCTATTGATAAGCTACCTTGTCTGTTATTTTGTTGCAGCAGCCTGAAAGACTAAAACAGTTGGATAACTAACATTTAAGGCTTAATGAAATGCAGTGAGCTAATGACTAATATTTCCCCTCTTCTAGTCCTTCTGATCTTTCCATAAACCCTTCAACTTAAAACTCTCCAGCAGATTTTCATCATACTCAAAATAAAATTGAAAGCATTATTGGTGAAGAGTATCTCTCTCACCTTTCTCCTCAGCCTCAGACTTGATCAACTTCTTCTGAGCTGGAGAAGAAGGAGTCTTAAAGTGGTAGAAGGAAGTAAAGACATGAAACTCTGCCAAGAAGATAGATAGCTAGAAATACCAGAGTGATTTCATAAGGAAGACACATATCCCCAATGGAGTGGCCAAAATTTTAAGCCTTGTAACAGAAAGTAGAAGGTAGCTAGCTATTCAGGCTGAAATTCTCAGGGAAAGCATACCTGAGGCTATTGTGTATATGTAGCATGCACCATCTGAAGTTAAAAGAGGACATCAATTACTAGCATCTCCATACTACTGTACTACCTTCCAACAAGGAAGAATACAGTGGACAAGGCTTACTAGAGTACCACTTTGTATGTGACTGGGGCCATCTCATGGAAAGTCTCTTCAACTGGAATTGAGAAGCAATGCATTCTTTTTTCCTATTCAGTTTAAAATATATGATCTACTGTATTATAAACTCCATCTACTCTCTCTTCCCTGATGAAACAAGACCTAAGACAGAATGGGTTATATTTTAATAGTTTTCCCGGGAGATTATGGACATCCTCCCTAGTTCTCACCAAACCAATAGTTTGGAGGGCCAAGGGAAGTTAGATGCTAGCCTACTGAAAAATAAATTGATTTGTCTTACTCAAAAGGGACCAAGTATAAGCCTGAAATAACTATATCAAGTTTATGTCATCAGACAGAATAGAGGCTAGAGTTAGAAGTGAAAGTTTGTTAAAAAGAAATAAAATAAATATACAATTATTTCACACTTGAGTTCCCATGAATGTAAAATTCATATTTGCTACATTTAGTAAGATGTCAACTATGGAAAGACATGCATATTAAGATATAGGAGAAACTACTATTGAAATCAAGATGTTGCATTTATAGTCCAAATTTCCTAATGCAAATACATTCATTTTATTATCAGAGAAAGGTTTTGTAAAGAACTTTGAATATTATTTTGTTTTTTTTCTTTGAAATGTTAAAATGCCTGAGGAATGGTTATAAGACTTTGTGCTAGTTATTTTTGTGCTCCATAAAAAATCTAACATTTGAGGGCACAAGTAAGTTTAACTTTACACAATTTCAGGACATAAAAATCATGTAAAATTTACCAAGCAAGGCCATAGAAGTCCCCACTGGCATGATGGATTTTTATAATGATATAATCTTTAATGAATTATACTTCCATTTAACAAAATTTTAATAAGGAATTTCTTTTGCTTGCATTGTTATTAATTCTCTCATCTGAATTGCCTTGGGCATGTCTGCCATAAAATTGTTCAACATAATATTTCTTTCTGTGTCAATCATATAGTACTTGCAAATCTCCCAACCATGAATAAAATAAACTTCATTTTCTTCAAAACACATACCTAGCTTTCAGAAAAATATTTGGGTTGAAAATTAAGATGTGCTGAAAGAAAACTATGACTATGTTTAATGGACTAATAGAGTTCTGACCACAAATGCATTACCTTGTACTTTCTGCCACTTTTAGAAAGGAATAGATAGAATCTACACTACACTTTTCACATTAACTCTCCTTTTTGATCATGCGTTTGTTAGCTTTAATTTAGCTCAGACTTTAATGAAAGCATTTGTATCATTTCCATTTGCACCAGTCACTAAAATAGACCACAGAAGACTATGAAAAATGTGCCAATAACAAAAGTGATGATGGAAGAGAAATTCAGGAACTGTTTGTAATCATCTATTTTCTGAGTCCTAAGCTTTAATTTATGATTCCCTGTCCAAAGTTCATAGTAGAAACAAAACCAACAAATCATGTAAGTAGTAATTAGTGAAAGTTTATTGTGTACACACCAAAATGACAGTTTGCAAACCTGGAGCATGCAAACCACAACATGACTGAGGCTCAGAGGTATATTGTTATAAGGCAGCTTTTCTAGTGTGAAGACATTGAGTGTTTAGGTTTTACACCGATTTACAATATTAGAATTTTCTAAATTGAAAGAGAACTCCTTAGTGGTTACTTCATATCAATTTTGGGGAACTATTCAAGTTTCGCTTATAATTTTCAGAGGCATAAGCAAGAAAAGACCCAGGTCAAGTTAACTTCATTTGTCTTACAAAATAAGCTAAATTAAGCTTCACTTGTCTGACCGTTTTGTCTGCTTTGAAAATGTTCAAGTGTGCTCTTCATTTGTATTTAATTTTAACAATTTTCCCCTTTTGGTCAAGTTCTCAGCAGGTTGAGAGCATGATCAACAGGTAGGGCAGTTCTCAGTTGCCACAGTTGATGTGGTCAGTCTGAAGACACCTATTAGCTGTTTCCATTTGATCAGTTGGAGGCTCAATCTGGAGTGTCATGTAGTCACCATCTTCATTTGTGTAGTTAATGCTGGCTTCATCCAGTTACCTAATCCTATAGATAGATACCATTTGGTATGTAAGTGGCTGCTGACAGGCATTTAAAACCCTCCAGAGTACACAAAGCACTGGAGAGGTTAAGACAATTAGTATAAGGATTGCACTTGCCAAGAATTAAAAAAATTTCCCAGACCAGAGATTATCAGGAGCCAATGCTTAATAAAGTGAACCAGGTCTTTGAAAGAGGTTTCATTTATCTGATGAAAAGTTTTTCTCAGGTCTTTAAGATCCTTTAGATTTTGGGTAACAATTCCTGATTTGCCAGCATAGAAACATTTTTCACCAATTATGGCACATGCATCTCTTTGTTGAGCAGTGAGGACATCAAGGACACTTCTGTGTCACAGTGCCACTGAAGATAAACCATTTCTTTTAGTTTGTACTGCTTGATGAGCATTTAGAGTATCATTAAAGCTTTTTTTCAATAGTTGCAGAAATAATAATAAGCGATTTTTCTAATTCGTTAACTCCTAAGTGAGGAAAAAAACCTTCTGACAAACGTAGGGAAACCAGAGCTTTTTTGACTAACAGGGTCTGGAAGCTCATGAGACTCTCACTTACAGGGAGTCACTTTATGTACAAGTAATCTTAAATTTAGAATATAGCCAGCATTCAAGGAGTCATCTTTTAGTCATTTGGTATGCAAGATACTCTAAACTACAGGGTCCATTTGGGTAGGAAAACTTTATATATCTTACCCCCAAGGATCAATAACCCAGTATTGTTGTTTTTTGGTTTCTTGGTTCTGTTTGTTTTTGTTTTGTTTCTTTTTTTTTTTTTTTTTTTTTTTAATAACCCTGTATTGTTAAGAGAGAGTTAGGGTAGATCCCATGACCCACAAATCTAAGGAAAGGTGGGCATCATGGTTATTCTTTGCCATGTAGGCATCAGCACATTCCGCTTTTCAATAGCTGTGATTTAAATGTGAACTGGAACAAAAATAAAAAGCAACATTGAATTTGGTCTATCAGTCCATGCATCATATTATTGTTGATAAGTAATTGATTTTTTTTTCTAAATGTGCCCTGGAGCCTATTGGTCTCTCCAGTAAGTGAAACTGTTATTTATATAATGGAGGTGTTCCATTTACTTACTGATTTTTTCTTCACTGAACTAGTGTACAGCTTCAATAATTTCTTTAACAATAATTAAAGATCTTATCATTATCTAACAGCAAATTTGTGTCATCATATATAGAAATCTAGTCTCCTTCATCTGAGTTAAACCAAAGGGTTTGATTACAGAGTGAGTCTGGAACATGCCCCAAATCAGGTCCAGTACCATTAAGGTTCCCTATTTATAGGGACAGGTTACCAGCAAGGAAGTTGACAGTGATTACAGTCCATCCCATGACTTCTAAGGCTTCTTCTCAATGCCAGATTAGTCAGCCATAAAATTGAATGGCCAGGAGAAGTACACCAGACCTTTCTATAAAGCCATATTCCTGAATTAGTCATCCAAACATGTTTAGAAGCTGGTTATAATATTAATTAGGAGTCAAGAAGAACATTTAAATGACCAGTAATCATTTTGACTGGTAGAAAACTATTCATCAAATGGTGGACTTCAGTGGGTATTCAGTCTAGATATGAAGAATTCTTAACCAAAAGAGAAACATAAGTTTAAACATTGTGAGTTTCTTGGCATGACAATAATACCACAATAATTGTTAAAAAATTCAGTCCTGGAAATAAAAGAGGAATTCTTCAGAATCTTGTTTCATGTTCTTAGGCAGAAGCTGTCTATATTGTGCTATTGCTGGATTCAGGGGAACTTTTTTTTAAATCTTTAATGTCAAGTAAGCTGTGAGGTGGCAAGTCCAATGTCCAGGGAAGCTCTGTTTAATTGAGAGACATGGACAAGGTCATATGGTCCCTGTAATGTAACCGCTGTGTGACAAGTTAAAACAAAAACAAAAAACAAACAAACACCTGGTAGGGCCCTTTCCATCAAGATTCAAGTGTTATTTTTCACTGATGTCTTTTCCAGACAGCCAGTGTCCAGGTTCCAGTATGCAGGGTGCAAAGTCCCCAACAGGTGGAGGATCTCTGAAAGCCTCCTTGACTTGTTGAAAATACACTTTTCAATATTGTATGAGTGCTTTACAGTATTGAGTCATATCTAAATTCACAAAGGCGGGTTATTTATGCATGGAGCTCTGTCACCAAGAACACGAGTCACCCAGTGATGATTTCATACAGTGTCAGTGTATGTTTCCCAAAAGGTGTTGACCTTAAAGTCATAAGGGGTAGTAAGGGTAACATCTTAGGTCATTGCATATCAGTGATTTCAGTCAGTTTTGCTAATTTCAGTTTCAAAATATCATTGGTATGTTCAACTTTCCGTGAAGACCAAAGATGTCAGGGACAATGATAGCACCACAATGTCTGAATAACCTCATTCAACTGTTTTATGTCCTGTTCAGTAAAGTGAGTTCATTGAACACTTGAAATTTTGTGTGAAGTTCCCCATAGTGGAGAAACATTTTCTAATAATTTCTTTGCTACAGTAGCAGCATCAGCTTTCTCACATGGAAAGGCTTCTATCCATCTAGAAAATAGACACACCATTACAAGTACATGCTGATATCTTATATTAGGAGGCAACTGAATGAATTCCAATGGCAAATGTTCAAATAATCCTGATGGTAAGAGAGCAACCCCTGGAGTTACTTTCATAGTTTTACTTGTGTTTTGTAGCTTCCAGGTTAAACATTGATTGTAAATCTGTCATACCAGTTTAAAACTATCACCCCACCACTATTTTTTTTATTATAATTTGGGTCATATTATTAATTCCATGGTGGGTTGTCATGTGAAATGCTCATAAAAGTGGCAATTCAAGAGATTCAGAAAGCAACAGACAGCCATTTGGGCTTTTTGTTTTGTTTTGTTTTTTCATTAAATCTGCATCCTTCTTGGTGCCATTTTGTTTTTCAATATCTGACACAATTTTTCATCTTTTACACAAGTTGTCAGAAGGAACCTGATTTAGATCTATCTTATGAAGTTCAATTAAATTTTTAATGTTTATTTGTTTCTGAGAGAGAGAGAGAGAGAGAGAGCGCAAGGACAAAGGAGGGACAGAGGGAGATGCATAATCCCAAGCAGGCACCAGGCTCTGAGATGTCAGCACAGAACCTAACCCGGGGCTCAAACCCATGAACCATGAGATCATGACCTGAGCCAGAGTCAGACACTTAATCAGATGAGCCACCCAGGCACCCCTTATGAAGTTCAGTTAAATTACAGAGTTTTGATGCATCAAGAATTTCTTGAGTAGCAGCCTTCGCATGAAAGTCAGCCATAGCATTTCCCTGATGTTCGGGGTCTGACTATTGAGTACGAGCTTCAATTTTAATCGTAGAATTTTGTGAAGGTAATAACAGTGTACAGAGGAGATCAGCAAACTGAGATTCATTTTTTAGAAGTACACCATTTGGTGTTTAAAATCCTTTCTGTTTCCAGAGTGGACCAAAGCCACGGACCACTCTGAAAGCACACCTGCTGTCAGTGTAAATACTTGGAGCTTTGCCTCTTGCTAATTCACATACTTGAGTGATGGCAAATAATTCTGCAGACTGAACTGTGTTAAATTTTTTCATAATTCACATTTAGTAGTTACAGCACATGCAGCTTGATATATCCCTTCAGAATGTTTGGTATGAGAGCCATCAATATAGATTACTAAATCTGGATTGGATAATGGAGTTTCTTGTAAATCTAATCTAGGAGTCAGATTTTGAGAGACCAATTCAACACCTCTAATTTAGAAAGTAGATCTCTTCCCAGGATTTACAGAAGCAGTGTCACACAGGAGAAAGACAATGTTTTCAGAGAAAGGGCTAAGGGTAGTGGGTATGGCTCTGATAAAGGAATCTTTTGAACTTGATTAGATGATCCTGCCACTGAAACATTTGTATTATCCCCAGGAAGCTCTTGATATATGGTGGTGGGGTTTAAAGTGGAAAGTGTCACTCCAGGATCTACTGGCACAATAGAGATTTCTCCTCTTATTTCAAGTTCTAGCCTTATTCTTTCCTGCTTTGGCTATTCCAAAACTTTATCATTCTCCTTATGTTTTCCTTCCCAACTCTTAGCTGACAATGGTGTTTTCTTCATAGAGATATTGAATTTTCTGAAAAAGTTATTTTCTGTGTCCTTACTATCAGGTAACAAATAAAAATAATGATAAAATCCTTAATTTTCCTCTAGTTTCATCAATATTTTCCTTCTTTTGTTCCTGGCCAGGAGTCCTTCTGTCCAAGTTCTAGTTTCCTTCCCTTCCTGCCACAATTGTGATTTTCTTCACGAATTAAATCATCTTCTTTCATTTAATGTATAGTCCCCTCCAAATTAGATATCTCTCAGAATTTTACAGGAAAAAATGTAAATGTACCACTCCTTATTTTCAAATAGCTTTCTAGCTACTGCCCCACCTCTTTTCCTCTTGTTCAACCAATGTACTTGATAAACATAGAGTATGCTTGCTATAAATTTCTCTTTATCCACAAAGAAGCCTGTCTGCTGCCTTATTAAACTACACAACCAGTTCTCCACCCTCAATCATGTTACATGTTTGTGATTTACTCATATTGTCATCTCTGCTTAAAATGCTCTCACTTCCCTTCTCAGCCTGGCTAATTTCTTAGTAACCTAACTATCCATCCTACAAATACTTACTTGGCACATCTTACAGATATTCTTCTACTATCCAGACCTGTCCTATTTGCTTCCTGTCCTTATGAGAGTCATTAAGAAATCAATAGCACCTAGAACATATATAGTGGTTGATAAATATTTTTAAATGAATGGATGGAAATGCAACTGTAATACAAACTCTGGGTATCAGTGAAAACCTTCTGGGGGACATGATATCTAAACTGGGTCTTGAGGATTGAATAAGAATTCATAGGTGTAAGGAATAGTTTGGACGGAAAAAGTTTTGGAGGAGAAGCATGCTTGCAGGGCCTGAAAAAGAGAATAATAACAAGGATGTGTTCATGAAATTGAAAGACCAATGAAACTAGAGGAAAAACAAAAAGAAAGTGACACTGAATAAAGCCAGTCATCAATAGCTGTTTAAAAGAAACACAAATAATACCTGTCCTTGATGGGGTGTTGGAGTGAAAAGAGACATGAGTCAAATGGGTTTGGGACAGAGCAGTTTTGAACATGCTCAGTTTTTGGGAGGTATGCATTAGAGATGTAGAAGAGGCATTTGGAACTGCAACACTAAAAAGAGTCCTGAGCTATTGATCTAAATTTGGAAGCCATAGGCTTATGTTAGGGCAAAAGAAGTTTCTAGTAATGAGGAGATGAAGGGTGGTACATAAGTGTCTTGCAAAGGAGAGAAGAGGAAGAGGAGAAATTCTTCTGGTTTTTCAAAACCCCTTTTACTAATGGAAGGAAAACCAGCCTTAGAGAGAAAATTCATTTTTTTTAATCCAGAAAGAACTCTAGAGTCATTTGTAGTTATTGAATCATGGAGAAAGATAATGCTGGACTAAAGTTAGAACTTTTAAATACTTCATCATCATCATCATTATTATTGATAATTTCTGTTTCTTACACTAGCTTCTTCATATCACAATCAAGAGTTTTTCAAGCTTTGTATTTTTCTCATCAGTCGTAAGGAAGTCAAATAACTAAGAGATCAGAGAGCCAGATGGATCAGCTCCATAGTTATTGAAGTAGTTCATCAAAAAATTTGACTCAAACATCATTTATCAAAGGAATTTTCCCCTATGATCCCTGGGGTTAAATGGGTATCCCTCCCATAGGCACCATTATTATTCTCTGCTGGCCATTGTCATAGTATTTGTTATTCTTTATTCTAAATACTCCTCACTGATGTTGGGTCCTCCCAGACTCTGTGAAGGCAAAAGCTTTGGTTTTTTCCCTACCAAAAACCGGCTAAATAGAATCAATGCAAATAGAATCAGCCATCACCATCCATATTAACTTATTTGCCCTCTGTATCTTTGCCCTTTAGATCGTCTATTTAATTTTTTTTATACAGTTCCATCACTTTCCAAAACTTTAAGAATTTGGTTTTCCATGTAATTCTTAGATTCTTTGATTTCTTAGGCATATACTTTTACTTAGTTAATATAAATCATTCCGGGGGGGGGGGGAAAGACAAAAATATATTTTATGATAAGGTGAGATAGTAGCAGGATGAAGGAGAACAGTAAGAAAGAGGACAAACCCAATGGCCGAAGGGACAGCTTCCCTCCCTCCTCCATCCTGTGGGAGGGTCTGAATCTAGTGAGCAGAAGCAAATCTCTCCTGCAACTTTAGGTAGGTATTCCAATCAGAGGAAGACACTAGTGGAAGGCAGAATGTACACAGAGGAGCTGGGATGAAGAGTATAAAGCACCAGGAGGGAGTCACTTGGGAACAGTAGAGGGCCTCAATGTCCAAAACTTCTTAATTGAAGGAAGCCAGGTAACTCGAGTTTCTCTGCCACAGAAAGGATGGATTTGAGGAACTTCTCGAGAAGCCAGTGGCAGGAGGAGAAATACGAAATGTAGGCGCTGTAGACTAAACACCTCTGTGTTGAGTCCCAACACCAACACCTACCAGATTGTGACATTAGTAAATGGCTGTCTTTAAACCTAAGCTGAGGGTTACTGAGGTGATCTTTTAATTTTTTATAATGCTTATATTAAGTGTTTGACTACTATTAGCATTACTGATATGATTACTAACATTTACATGATGGCAAAAGAGAGCTTTCTATTTCTTTTCAGCCACCAAAGTTAGAATCATGGGAGAATAATTTCAAGTTCCATTTGCTAATATTGGTGAGAAGTTATGATATTCTCCTGAACTGTGTTTCCATGGAAGTTTGCACAGTGGAGAGTCCTGTGTTGATATCAGTACAGTCATCACCAGGAGCTAGGAAGAGGTCAGCTCTGACAGGTAACTGAGTTTGCAAGGACACTACCTTCACCCCACACCCCAAATGCCCTTGTTAATATGCATAAGGTCTGCACACACTTTCATAGTAACCACATTACATTAGCAGCATCTTGAGGATTTATTTTTCCTGCTGTAACTAAGGCACAAGCAATTAATAATATATAATTTTCAGTTTATTTTTATTATTATTTACTTCCTCATCAGAAAACATCATTTTATTTTGTTTGGTTATGGTGACTTTTCCAAATTCTTGAAGTTATTTTGATGTCTAATATGGTACTGTCTTCTGAGGTGTTACCCATTTTACCCAACTTGATCTAATCAGCACTTTGTAAAGTATATGTTTTTCATGAAATCTTGTTACAACAAAGAACAAAGTGAGAACACTGAAAAAGGTTTCTAAATATCAGACAGATCTATAATCAAAAATAAAATTCTGCAACACTGTTTCAAAAATATATCAGTTTCTTTAGTGAAACATTAAACACTTTTGTGGCATTGTGAGATAATCTACTTTTGTCCAAGGAAGTAAACACCTAGATTCAGCTATAAATATTTTAATGCTTGATTCAGAGTATTTATCAACATTTGATAATCCAACGTTTAATAATTTTAATCTACACATACATGTAGATACATAAACACACAAATACATAGATAAGATATGCATGTATTTTTAATTTAATATTTAGAGTGTGTCAGTGTGTGTATGTGTTTTACTCTAGCCTTTAAGTATCCCCAAAAGCTAAAATGCTCATCTTCATATCCTCTTCTTATCTCTTTTTGACTTAAAAGATAGAGGCAGAAAAAAAAATACAAGGCAGAAAAATATAAGAAAGCAACCGTTTCAACTTTGGACTCAGAGATACCTGCCTTTTAATATTGGCTTTGGCACTTAGCTGAATGACCTTTTTCAAATTACTAACCTCTCTTATCTTCAGTTTTCTCATCCACATGTGGAGATAGTAATACCTTTCTTCTGGGGTTGTCTGAAAAATTAATTAGATAGTCTATCCACAGTGCCTGCCACATAAGAGGTACTTACAACGTGGAAACTATAACTGTCATTAGAAAAAAGGCTTTGGAGAATTCTCATAAGCATGCCATTTGGCAACAATACAATTTCATGGTCTTATAAAACTTGTCAAAACATTTTCACTTAAAACAAAAACAAAGTCAAACCTAGTCAATCAATTTCCTGACATAACACTTTATTCAAAATGAATAAAATAGAAAACAAGTCTACAGTTGGAATACAATATTTTTCTACTTTACTTTTTCCCCATAAATATTGGCCATTATTTTTATTACATTTACATACAGTAAATGATTGTTTACATACAGTAAGTGATTGTTACTATGGCATGATTTCAGGTTAAAATTCCTTCCTGCCCAAAAGGTTTTTCTTCCACTTAAAATTTTCATCCATTGTATCATTGTTTGTGATTAAGCATTACTTTATATGAAATTTAGTATGTAAAACAAATTTTAAAAAAGCTAGAATCCTGGCTAGGATCCACAATAATATATGTGTAGAATTAGCTGAATGGATTATTTGTAAATGTTTCCTAAGCAGACAAATCATAGTGAGGGAGTAAAGTGTATTTTTATTGTTGGGGGAGGAGATAATGGAGGAGGAATTGATATTCACAGTCAATAACCACACTGAGAGAGGATGGTTAACTTAACTATATGTTTCAAAATGATGAATTAGCCAACTGGCCTAAGGAAAGCACTAACGATGCAGACTGTATCCTTCATCTCCATGTATATAAAACCTCCAGATGACCCTGCTAATTATAATGAGATGCTGATAAGACATACATAAATTTCCAATTACACCTACAAGTGCCAGGAGCTGCACCGGCCTCTCTGGATGGCAGTCACAGCAAGGAAATGGCAGTGTTTTGCACAGCTCCTGCCATGAGAAATGAAAACTGGCATCTCCTGCTACTACTGGCTCATGTTGTGCTGGTATGGACCAGGCCTCACAATATTCCATATAAGACCAATATTCTGAACACAGATACCTCATAAGGAAAAACATATTCTTGCCTTTGCAAGAGAGATTTTAGATGAAAGCTCTATGAATGATGGTCAAAAGGCTCTTCCTATGGGCCTTGCAGATCCAAGACTTAAGGGGTTAAGAACACAAGAATTACAATTGAGCCTGGCCCCGAGACAAAGAGCCTAATTTAGAGTTAAGGTACAGATAAGGGCAGAACTTAAGTTAATACTTACACCTTCTCCTAATCTGTGATATATGGCAGTCCCTTCCCCAAGGCCTACTTTCTGCAAACACCCTCCCTTACAGGTGGCTAGGATGAGGATAGATAAGAGTAGCTAAAACATTATCCACAAAGAAAAGGCTGACACATTTAGGGCCTCCATGGTGTTCACACATTCAGCATCAAATAGGTTTCCACTAACAACTTATTAACCAATTCAAAAACATTCATTTGAGAGTCAGACAGAATGACTCTTAGCCCATCTATACACTTAACCTATGACCTAACCTTAGCGTTATTAACTTAGAACAAATATGTATCTTCTCTTTTACTAAGAATACCCTGCTAAATCTTTAGTTATAAGATTTACTTAACCTCACTATAATTGGAATAGTTTTGCAAGAATATTTCTGTAAAACCTGCTTCTATACACTTTCCAAAGCATCTTATCACAAAGAGTTATCCATTGTAAAAATTCCTATTGCTGATGTCATGTTATCATTTAACCTAAAAATAAAAACACCAAAACCGACAGGACGGAGATGCTTGCCTGGTGATCAGAAAGAATCTCGGGGCTCTCTCACTCTCTCTCTTGCCGACACCATCCATCCTTCAGAGACCCCTGGACCTGCCGGAGCCGGCTCGGCGTCCAGCATACAAGCTTGTCCATATATCATAATGACAGAACCAATGATTAGGTACTTTTGACCATGTAAAACTTAAAAATAAACATTTTGATTTCAAAATATGAAAGTGAATTTTAATATAAAAAAGGCAGAGAATCCCATCTAAGAACTAAAACTATTGACTTAATGGCCAACGAGCTCAGCCTGAGTAGTTTATGAATAAATGTGGTTGGAACACCCTCTCTTGATAAAGAATAGACAGATAATCTAGACCCTACAATCTTCATTGATATGAGATGGCTATATGAATTCCTAGGATGAGGATAAATGGTTAAGTTATTGTTGCATTGTTAGGAAAACTCTGTAAAGACATAAGTAAGAATTAAAATGAGAATAACAATCAGAATTAGAGTACGAATGAAATGATAAAATATCTAATTTAAATCCATGATGTTTGCTCTTTTAAAAGCTGATTTCAATATAAAGACAAAAATCGGTTCTGAATAGTATATAATGATATTTCTATTTTGAGTATAATTGAGTATTTAAAGTGTCTAAAATGTTGGTTGTTTAGTACTACTTAATGCTAATAAATTGTGCATTAAACAAAGTACAAAAATACAATTGAGTATTTCACTTAAATCAAAAAATCACTTGGAAAGTAAAGAATGTATATTCAGTTATTGTAAATTACAATGTGACAAAGTTATTTGTGCAAGAATCTCAATCCGTTGAATTACTTCTTTAGGATAAATTATCAAATAGAGGTGTGAATCACAGAGTGATCAATATTGGGATTTTTGCTTTCTGTCACTAAATAGTTCTCCAAAAATCATGCTTTCATGTGTAATCTCCCAACCATTTGTGGATTCACCTAGTTTACATTGTACTCATTCTTCACCCTTACTAGAGTTCTTTTTGTTTTAATTTTCTATATCTTGAAAGTTTTTTTCATGTTCATTCATTTATTTTGAGAGAAAAGAGAGCATGAGAAAGAGAGGGGCAGAGAGAGAGGGAGATAGAGAATCCCAAGCAGGCTCCATGCTGTCATCACAGAGCCCAATGTAGGCCTCAGTCTCATGAACCATGAGATCATGACCTGAGCCAAAGTCAAGAGCCAATGCTCCACTGACTGAGCCACCCAAGCGTCCCTAAATCTTCTATGTCTAACCTTTGCCTTTTTGCTGAACCTTTCACTGTTAATAGATATTCCTAAATCTTCCTACCAAGAATCCTTCTTGGACCACCTGTTTTTCCCTTTAAGACTTGGCAAATGTATTGTTGTTTATTGTCTCTACTTCCTCACTTCCTTTAAAATCTCCTTTCAAACCATTTCTTTGCCATTGAAATATCCTAAACGTTCTAGAACTTTTTTTTTTTAATTTAATTTTGAGAGAGAGCAAGAGCATGAGCAGCGGAGGGTTACAGAGATAGGAAGACACAGAATCCGAAACAGGCTCCAGGCTCTGAGCTGTCAGCACAGAGCCCATGTGGGGTCGAACCCACAAACCATGAGATCACGACCTGAGCCGAAGCCAGACGCTCAACCAACTGAGCCACATAGGCGCCCCTGCTCTAGAACATTTTTATCCTGTTTTGTTTGACTTCTTAGTAACTGTTGCCTCTCTTAATCACTTGTTTCTACTGGAAATATTACCTCATTTGTTGTCTGTGATGTCTTTTCTCCTGGCTTAAGAAAAAAATGATTAAGGGGTGTTTGTCAAAAGTTCCAAAGTTCTATATCTTAAGATTAGTATTTTGAGCTTCACTTACAAATAATTAACACCAATTATCTTGCCATTTGGAATATTAAGTACCCAACTGTTTATATGGGTGATTTGCAAACAGTATATGCTGAAATATTGCAGTATCAATATTTCTGAAACTGTGTGCTGCAGAAGATGAATAATCCATCCCATATTAAATGATGTCTTTTAAAGGACACTGTTATCAAATAAGTTAATGGAATGCTGAGTGAAACAAGTATAAGCAGATTTCTTTTTCTTTAGGAGTGACTGAGCCTTTAATATGCAAATACCCAATTTACTTTTCAGCTTTTCCCCCCCAAACTAATTTAAAAGTACAACCCTGATTGCAAGAAACTCATTGTAATTATCTAGTTAGCAATGACCCAGGAAACCAAGTTTTCCAAACGTTGATCTAGAAGAAAGAATAAATTATGTACTTGTAAGTTTATATCCTAACCTAGCCTATTTTCTGGCTTTGTGATCTTTGGTAAATATATTTAATGCTTAAAGTTTCAAGTTGTTATCTCTGAAGGAAGACTAATAGGGATAGATTAAAAGACTGTTGTGAGGGTTAAATGTGTTAATATAATGAGATTTGGATATTACACTGCAAAAAAATTAATTTCTTCTCTACACTCTATGAAATAAAAATAATTGAAAATAAGGTAAAACATTTGACAAATTAGATAAGAACATAAGTTAACGTATAAAGTTCTTCTTTCTACCCTTTCTATTTCATTTATCCCTTACTCTGTATATCTCCAGCCCACTCTAAACACCATCAATTCTTTTTAAAAAAGATAATATATACGGAGCATCTGGGAGAATCATTCGGTTAAGCATCCGACTCTTGGTTTCAGCTCAGGTCATGATCTCACAACTCATGAATTTGAGCCTCGCATTGGGCTCCATGCTTTCACAGAACCTGCTTGGGATTCTCTCTTTTCCTCTCTCTCTACCTCTCCCCTGCTCAATGTCTCTTTCAAAATAAATAAATAAACTTAAAAACTTTGAAAAACATAACATGTAGTATTTAATTTCAGGATGAATTTATAATGGTGTATTTCCTTCTCTGGGATGATGAATTTAATTTTATTTAATTTATTAAAACATCTCTTGTGCAAGACTTGTATAGATAGACGGTCTTGTAGACATCAAGGTAAGAAAAAGAATAACAAATTTATTTGAGCCCTGAGCCCTCTGAGCCTCAGGACTGAGCCCTCACAAGTCTTAGGAATAATAAAAACATAAATTAAAAATCAATTTACTTTTAAAAAATAAGAAGTAATGTTTATGGGAGCAGAGCACGAGATTCAGTTTTTCTGGTTGTGTTAGTAAAGGATTGTGGAGAAAGTAGCAGAAAAAGAAGAAATGGAGAAATGAATAGACTGCCACCATTCTCAAATTCATGCAGTGTTGGCTATGCTCACCCCCATTAACAAGGTAATAGCTTTCAGAACTGCTTTTGTAACTGCAAAATTTCTTATTGAAAACAATCTTATCACTACATGTAAAAGGCAATGCTGATCCAATTAAAACAACAATGGGGTGCCTACAGCCAGGCCTACTTGCCTTCCCAGTATGATATATATGGCCTAAAGAATAAAACTAAAACTCCATAGTATTCCTTCACAGTCTTTCCACAGTCTACACATTTAGGTTTATCTCCAGTCTCCTCCCTCATTATAGCTTTTAAAAATTAGCTATATTGGACTTTCTGTAGAGGGAAACAACAGTGCGGCCTGTGGTCATGGCTCTGTTCCTGGTCTTTGCAGGCATTGGTGAGGCTTCCCATAGTGGCAGCACCAGGAAAGAGAGAAAGGTCAAGATGGCAGAGAAGTAGGGAGTTAACTATCTCCTGCCTGCATCTTTCAAACAAAGAAGGGCTGAAGCCAAAAACCTTTGAACCTCAAGAGGCTGAAAGGAAAAGAGATGGAGTCCACTAAAATGGCAGCCTCATAGGGCTCTCTCAAGAAACAAGCCAAAGTACACAGGTTGGAGAGTCCCAAATATCACTACAAGTAGGGAAATAACAACCAAAATCTCAACTAGAGACACCATTAAAAGAACACTACCTGAATGTACAGGCCCTGGACAGTCAATAAACCTCCTTTAAGATAACAGTACTCACAGGTGCAGAGCACATAACAAGCTTTTGATTGTATCACTCAGTTCTCAAACTCTCCTTTCATGCTCCTGGATCAGTTTATCCAGAAAGCTAGCCAAAATGACCAAATGGAAGAACTCTCTACTAAAGAAATTCCAGGAAGAAGTGACAGCTAAAGAATTGCTCAAAACAGATATAAGCAACATAACAGAAGTAGAATTTAGAACAACAGTCATAAAATTAATCGCTGGGCTTGAAAAAGGCATGGAAGACATCAGAGAAGCTATTGCAACAAAGACTATGAAACTTAAAAATAGTTGTAATGAATTAAAAAATGCTATGGAGGTGGCCAATGCATGGATTGAAGAGGTAGAGAGGAGAATAGGTGAATTAGAAGACACAATTATAGAAAAAGAGAAAGCCAAGAAAAAGAAAGATAAACTGATCCAGGAGCATGAAAGGAGAGTTTGAGAACTGAGTGATACAATCAAAAGGAACAATATCCAGGTGCACCTGAGTGGCTCAGTCGATTGGGTGGCCGACTTCAGCTCAGGTCATGATCTCGCAGTTTGTGGGTTCGAGACCCTCATTGGGTTCTCTGCTGACAGCTCAGAGCCTGGGGCCTGCTTCGGATTCTGTGTCTCCCTCTCTCTGCCCTTCCCCTGCTCATGCTCTGTCTCTCTGTCTCTCAAAAATAAATATATATTAAAAAATTTAAAAAAAGGAACAATATCCATATCATAGAAATTCCAGAAGAGGAATAGAGAGGAAAAGGTATTGAAGGGATACTTTAACAAACTATAGCTGAGAACTTCCAAATCTAGGAAAGGAAGCAGACATTGAAATCCAAGAGGCACAGATAACTCCCCTCAGATGTAACTTAATCGATCTTCAGCATGATATATCATAGTGAAATTGCCAAAATATAGGGACAAAGAATTCTGAAAGCATCTAGGGATAAAAGGGCCCTAATGTACAAAGGGAGAGCTATCAGAGTGGTTACAGCCCTATCTACTGAAACTAGGCAGGCCATAAAGGGATGGCAGGAAATCTTCAATGTGATGAACAGAAAACAATATGCAGGCAAGAATCCTCTATCCAGCAAGCCTGTCTTTCAGAATAGAAGGAGAGAAAAAGATCTTCCCAAATAAACAAAAATTGAAAGAAGTCATCACCACTAAACCAGCCCTAAAAGAAATCCTAAGGAGAACTTTATGAGGTAAATATTGCAAGAACACAAGGTACCAGAGACACCACTACAAACATGAATCCTACAGAGAACACAATGACTCTAAACCCATATTTTTCAATAATAACACTGAATGTCAATGGACTAAATGCTCCAATCAAAATACATATGGTATCAGAATGGATAAAAAAAAAAATCCATCTATTTGCTGTCTATAAGAGACTCATTTTAGACTTTAGGACACCTTCAGATTGAAAGTAAGGGGATGGAGAAATATCTATCATGCAACTGGAAGTCAAAAGAAAGCAGGAGTAGCCATATTTATATCAGACAAACTGGACTTTAAAGTAACGGCAGTAACAAGGGATGAAGAAGGGCATTATATAATAATTACAGGGTCTATGCATCAGGGTGAGCTAACAATTAAATGTCTACCCACCGAATTCGGAACATCTAAATACATACAACAATTAATGATGATAAGAATATACTAATAACTGGGGACTTTAATATTCCACTTACAGCAATGGATAGATCAACTAGACAGGAAATCACTAAAGAAACAATGGACCTTCATGACATATTGGACCAGATGTACCTGACGGATATATTTAGAACCTTACATCCTGAGGCTGTGGAATTCACTTTATTCTCAAGTGTGCATGGCACATTCTCCAAAATAGATCACATATGGGGACACAAAGCAGCCCTAAATAAATATTTAAAAAAATGAGATCATACCATGCACACTTTCAGATTATAATGCTATGAAACTCGGACTCATTCACAGGAAGAAATCTGGAAAACCTCCAAAAACATGGAGGTTAAAAACACCCTACTAAAGAACGAATGGGCCATTCAAGCAATTACAGAAGAAATTTAATAATATATGGAAACAAATGAAAATGAAAACACAGCAATCCAAACTCTTTGGGATGCAGCAAAGGCAGACCTAATAGGAAAGTACGTTGCTCTCCAGGCCTATTTCAAGAAACTAGAAAAAGCACAGATACAAAATCTAGCAGTGCACCTAAAGGAATTAGAAGCAGAGCAGCAAAAGTACCTCTAACCCAGCAGAAGAAGAGAAATAATAAAGATCAGGGTAGATATAAACAATATGGAATCCCAAAAACCAGTTAAACAGACCAATGAAACCAAGAGTTGGTTTTTTGAAAAAATAAAACAAAAAATCTAGCCAGACTTCTCGAAAAGAGAGAACACCCAAATAGAGAAAACTATGAATGAAAATGGACTTCTTACAACCAGTCCCTCAGAAATACAAGCAGTTATCAGGGAATACTATGAAAAATTATATGCAACAAACTGGACAACCTGGAAAAAAAACAGACAAATTCCTAAACACACACACACACTAACAAAATTCAAATGGGAAGAGATAGAAAATCTGAACGACCCGTAACTATCGAAGGAATTGAATCAGTTATCAAAAATCTCCCAACAAATAAGAGCCCTGGGCCTGTGGCTTCCCTGGCAAATTCTAATAGACATTTAAGTCAGAGTTAATACCGATTCTTCTCAAGCTATTCCAAAAAATAGAAATGGAAGGAAAACTTCCAGCCTCATTTTACAAAGCCAGCATCACTTTGATTCCCAAACCAATCAGAGACCCAGCAAAAAAAGAGAACTAGAGGCCAATATCCTTGATGAATACAGATGCAAAAATCCTCAAAAAGATACTTCCAAATCAAATTCAACAGGACATAAAAAGAATTACCCACTATGATCAAGTGAGAGTCATCCCTGGGTTACAGGACAGGGCTGGTTCAAAATTCGCAAATCAATCAATGTAATGCATCACATTAACAAAACAAAAGATAAAAATCATATGATCCTGTTGATAGATGCAGAAAAAGCAGTTGACAAAATACAACATCCTTTCTTAATAAAGACCCTCGAGAAAGTCGGGATAGTAAGAACCTACTTAAACATCATAAAAGCAATTTATGAGAAGCCCACAGCTAACGTCATCCTCAATGGGGAAAAGTTGAGAGCTTTCCCCCTGAGATCAGGAACATGACAGGGATGTCCACTCTCTCCACTGTTGTTTAACATAGTGCTGGAGGTCCTAGCATTGGCAATAAGCCAACAAAAGGAAATAAAAGGCATCAGAATTGGCAAAGATGAAGTCACACTTTGACTTTTTACAGATGACATGATACTCTACATGGAAAATCCGACAGACTCCACCAGAAGCCTACTAGAACTGATCCACGAATTCATCAAAGTTGCAGCATAAAAAAATCAACATACAGAAAATCGGTTGCATTTTTATACACCAATAATGAAGCAACAGAAAGAGAAATCAAGAAACTGATCCCATTCACAATTGCACAAAAAAACATAAAATACTTAGGAATTAACCTAACCAAAGATATAAGAGATCTGTATGATGAAAACTATAGAAAACTTATGAAGGAAATTGAAGAAGACACAAAATTGGAAAAACATTCCATACTCATGAGTTGGAAGAATAAATACTGTTAAAAACGTCAATACTACCCAAAGCAGTCTACACATTCAATGCAATCCCAATCAAAATTGCACCAGCATTCTTCTCAAAACTAGAACAGACTATCCTAAAATTTGTATGGAACCAAAAAAGACCCCGAATAGCCAAAGTAATATTGAAGAAGCAAACCAAAACGGGAGGCATCACCATCCCAGACTTTAGCCTCTACTACAAAGCTGTAGTCATCAAGTCAGTATGGTATTGTCACAAAAACAGATACATAGACCAATGGAATAGAATAGAGAACTCAGAATTTGACCCACAAATGTATGGACAACTAATCTTTGACAAAGCGGGGAAGAGTATCCAATGGAAAAAAGACAGCCCCTTTAACAGATGTTGCCGGGATAACTAGACAGCAACGTGCAAAAGAATGAAACTAGATCATGTTCTCACACCGTGGACAAATATAAACTCAAAATGGATGAAGGACTTGAATGTGAGATAGGAAGCTATCAAAACCCTAGAGGAGAAAGCAGGAAACAACTTCCTTGACTTCAACAGCAGCAATTTCTTACTTGATTCATCCCCAAAGGCAAGAGAATCAAGAGCAAGAATGAACTATTGGGACCTCATCAGGATAAAAAGCTTCTGCACGGCAAATGAAACAATCAATAAAACTAATAGGCAGCCGACGGAATGCGAAAAGATAGTTGCAAATGACATATCAGAGAAAGGGCTAGTATCCAAAATCCATAAGGAACACATCAAACTCCACACCCAAAAAATAAATAATCCAGTGAAGAAATGGACAGAAGACATGAACAGACACTTCTCCAAAGAGGACATCCAGATGGCCAAAAGACACATGAAACAATGCTCACTGTCCCTCATCAACAGGGAAATATAAATCAAAACCACACTGAGATACCACCTCACACTGGTCAGAGTGACTAAAATGAACAAATCAGGAGACTCTAGATGCAGTGAGTATGTGGAGAAATGGGCACCCTCCTACACTGTTGGTAGGAATGTAAACTGGTGCAGCCCCTCTGGAAAACAGTGTGGAGGTTCCTCACAAAATTAACAATAGAACTCCCCTATGACGCAGCAATAGCACTGCTAGGAATTTACCTAAGGGATACAGGAATGCTGATGCATAGGGCCACATGTACCCCAATGTACATAGCAGCACTTTCAACAATTACCAAATCATGGAAAGAGCCTAAATGCTCATCAACTGATGAATGGATCAAGAAGATGTGGTTTATCTATACAATGGAATACTACATGAAAGTAAGAAAGAATGAAATCTAGACATTTGTAGCAACATGCGTGGAACTCAAGGGTGTTATGCTGAGCAAAATAAGTCAGAGAAGGACAGATACCATATGTTTTCACTTATAAGTGGAACAGGAGAAACTTAACAGAGGACCATGGGGGAGGAGAAGGGGAGAAAATAGTTGGAGAGAGGGCGGTAGGCAAACCATGAGAGACTCTTGAATACCAAGAACAAACTGAGGGCAGATGGGAGTTGGGGAGAGGTGAAGGGGGATGATGGGCATGGAGGAGGGCACTTGTTGGGATGACCACTGAGTGTTATATGGAAACCAACTTGACAATAAACATAAAAAAATATAAGCTATATTCAGGTATAAATGACGTGCAATAAACTGCACACATTTTAAGTATACTGTTTGATAAATTTTGATTTATGGATACACCTGTGCACTATTGTTACAATAAAAATAATGAACATACCCATTACCCTTAAAAGTTTCCCTCTACCTCTCTTTGTCCTTCACTTCTGCATCTCCAATCGCTGGCCCAGTTTCAATCATTATAGATTCATTGACCTTTCTAGAATTTCATATAAATGACATCAGAGTATATATTCAATTTTACTTAGGTTCTTTTACCAAACAATTTTAAGATTAATTGATGTACTTGCATGTATCAAAAATTTGTTTTCGTGGGGAGCCTAGTGGCTCAGTCAGTTAGCATCCAACTCTCTGGATTTTGGCTCAGGTCATGATCTCATGGTTCATGGTATCGAGCCCCACATCAGACACTGTGCTGACAGCACAGAGCCTACTTGGATTTCTCTTTCCTTCTTTCTCTCTCTCTCTGCCCCTCCCCTGTTTACACATACACCTGCTCTATCTCTCTCAAAATGAATAAATATTTAAGCAAAATTTGTTTCTTTGCTGAATAATATTCCATTATATGGCTGTATCTATTTTGCCCCATTTATCTACTGATGGGCATTTGGGTTTCAAGTTAGGTTTTAGACATTACCATAAACTTATAGGCACCTTTTTATTTATTTATTTACATATAGTTTATTCTCAAATTAGTTTCCACATAACACTCAGTGCTCATCCCCACACGTGTCCTCCTCCATGCCCATCCCTCCCCTCCCCCCCACATCCATCAGTGCTCAGATTTTGTCAGCATTCAAGAGTCTCTCATGGTTTGCCTCTCTCCCTTTCCCCCACCATTTCCTCCCTTCTTCTCCCCCTTGTTCCTCCGTCAAGTTC
>NW_024082545.1:0-78461 GCF_003009895.1 Hyaena hyaena
GAAGGAGGGCACTTTGGGGATGAGCACTGAGTGTTATGTAGAAACTAATTTGACAATAAACTATTTGTAAAAAAAAAAAAAAAAAAAAAAAGATACACATACCGGTGAGTCAGACTGAAGAAACCTGGGCAGAGTAGTTATTCGGGATCCCTTCAAGTTGATATTCTTTACATATTTGTTCAATATTTATTTAGGGAGATAAGGATGAGTACTTGTGAGAAGTAATTTATTTGTTTGTTTCCACTTGAGAGACAATGCTGTGAATGTGAAACTAACTTCAAATTCACGATCCTCATGGAAAGATCAGAGATGACAGTCATTTTCCTTTTTCTTTTGGAGGCAACCATAGATTTGCATGGTTTGGATCTCCCTCCAGAAAAAGCTGCTGCAGAGAGCATAGCTGGTCGAGTTTCCAGAACACCTTTGTTCTCCCTAGCAACCACACCAACACTATGCTTTCCCTAGGCTGTTGCCAGCAATAATGACCAGTGGTGGCCTACTAGAGCCAGGTCATCTCTGTCTGACACTGAACTCCTTCAAGGAAACCTTTTCTGAAGACTCTTCATGATCCTAGCCTAGATTTTCAATTGCATTTCAGTCTGAAACTTTTCCTACCCAATCTTTCTCTCCTTTCAAGGTGTCAGGATCAGAAATAATTTGATTTCACATGGAAGGGAAAAATACTCATTCACAGGTGTGTTCTAAGGTTATATGAAGTCTTCCATTTTCTTTATAATGTAGTCTAAAGAGACCTGTGCTTTCTGAATGTTTTGCAGAACCTGACAGTGATCATTTTGGTGGTAACATCATAGTGATCAGACAGATTCAGCGTGAAGTAGCTTGGATGGCTTGATAAAACACAGGCACTGAAAGAATGGGGATTAAGTCCTATGAAAATTGAGAGATTCAGAGATCTTTCATTTCATTAAAATATGAGTCTCCATATCAAGGGCATGCCAGGCTATTCTTTCTAAATGAAAAGACAAGTTGGAGGCACCTGGGTGGCTTACTCATTTAGGCATCCAACTTTAGATCAGGTCATGATCTCATGATTTGTGAGTTCAAATCCTGCATTGGTCGCTCTGCTGTCAGCATAGAGCCCACTTCGAATCCTTTGTCTCTCTCTCTCTCTCTGCCCTCCTCCATGCTCTCTCTCTCTCAAAAATAAACATTGAAAAATTAAAGGACAAATTGCTAAATTGTCTCCTCTATTGCAGACAAAGAAGCAGAGCATCTGCCGGAACTCTTCAAGCTCTAGAGCCAATCATTCCAACCCCAGGAATACTGCATTAGCCTACACACCATGTCCCATGGGAGGCTGCTGACATGGAGTGAGGTCCAAAGTAGGAAAGGGCTCCAAATAAAGTCTACATGGACTTTTGGGCCACAGTATCTGGTGATGGAAATGTTAGCGATAGAAAAAGATTCAATGTGAAATTTATGATAAGCCCAAGTTAGTAACTCACTGTATAGTCTCCTGAGATTGTGGAGCAAGGCAATGCCATCCACAGTGGGTAATGATGTACTTCTCAAAAAAAGAGCTCCTGGAATGTTATTGAGCCTGTGTAAGAGAGGAAATGCTTGACCACTGATCCTCCAACAAGTGTCTGCTACTGCCCTTTATGATATAGATTCTATTAGTCCCATCAAATCATGAAGACGGACAGGCCCAGCAGCAATTACCAGAATGGAAATAGTACATTTGGAATTGAGGTTGAGGAGGACCAAAAAACACAAGAAAGATGCATGAACAGATACCTGGCCACGCATATCATCCAACAAGGTACACACGCAACCTTCCTAGCTCATGGCTATGTTTTTATGAGGGGAATTACAAACTGCAAGTTGAAATACTAAGAAAGAAGACAACCGTGATTTTCTAATAAGTCAGGGTGGTATATGGGTGCAAGCTTAAAAAAAAGGAGCTATGTGTAGCTACATTAAAAATGGCCTTGAAAAGCTTTGGAGATGGAATATCTTTCTAAAGCGTGTAGATAAAAACAGTATACCTGATCATCAACTTCATGTGGAAGAAGAAATAATCCAAGGCAGTACAGGTCCAGATCCCTGCCAAACTCTGGAAGGAATAAGACTGGAGGATCCGAGACAAAGAAGACTGAGGTAGAGGCATGTGAGTGAGCATTTGAGAGAAGATAAAAAGTGTGAAGATTTGTGTATCTTACATTAATATTCACTGGAAGTGTTTACCACAGAAGAGGCACTGAACAACCATGAAGACAAAATACCTGACCAGTCAACATTAGCCAGTCATCATTATTGGTCACCAATGAAATGGTATAATGTGCCTATGGACAAAGTGGTCATGTGACATAGATGGAAGTTACTCACAGGCCCACTTGCCAAGGCTAATCTATCTACTGCTGCTCTTGAATGTCCAACATGTCAGCAACAAAGACCAATGCTGACCGCTAATATGACAAAATTTCTCAAGGAGACCAGCTGGCCACTTGATGGAAAGTTAACTACACTAAGCCTTCTGCCCTAGAAGTGCCAGGGGTTTATCGTTACAAAGATGAATACTTCTCTCAGGAATGGATTTGCCTTTCCTGTCTACAGAACCTGAGCCAGAATCAGGGTGTACCTGATTTCAGGTATTAAATTCCACATAATGTAGCATTCAACCAAATGACCCCCTTTTACAGCAAAGAACATGCAAGAATAAGCCTATAAAAATGTGATCTACAGATTGTTCCACATACTGCAACATTCAGGAGGAGCTGGTCTCCTCGAATATAGGGATGGCCTACTGAAGAAAATGTTAAAGTGCCACCCTGGAAGCAATAGTCTATGAAAATGTGTTATCATCATTTAGACTCAGTATACATACTAAACTTAGGATTCAGTACATGTAATAAATCAGAAAACTGTACATAGTGCTATGTTCCAAAAAATGATACACTGACCTGAGAACTGAGAGGGGCTGGAAGGAATGGTCTCCCTCTCCTATAACTCTCCTTAGGAACACCTACTTAGAGACTAAGTGTCCATCAACTGACGAATAGATCAACAAGATGTGGTTTATCTATACAATGGAATACTACATGGCAATGAGAAAGAATGAAATCTGGCCATTTGCAGCAACATGGATGGAACTTGAGAGTGTTATGCTGCGCATATAAGTCCGGCAGAGAAGGACAGATACCATACGGTGGATAAGGAGGAACTTAACGGAGGACCATGGGGGAGAAGAAAGGTGAAAATAGTTGGGAAGAGGGCGGGAGGCAAACCATGAGAACTCTTGAATGCTGAGAACAAACTGAGGGCTGATGAGGGTAGGGGAGCGGTGAAGGGGAGTGATGGGCATGGGGGAGGGCACTTGTTGGGATGAGCACTGGGTGTTATATGGAAACCAACTTGACAAGAAACTATTAAAAAAGAAAACAAAAAAACACTTTAATAAAATTACCATCATCCAGAAATAAAAAAGGGGAACACCTATGTAGGAAATTATGTTTTTTATCCTTGCAACTCTGGTTTCTGTAACAGAGGACACCATTTTCAAAAAGGAAACACTCTTGGGACATACTGAACTATAAGCCACAGTTGCCACTATGGGTCTTTGGATTCCTGTTGACCAAGGGCCAGCAGTCAAGAAGAGCCATCATTATATTAACAGAGGTAATTGACCCCAATTGGTAAGAGGCTGGGATACTTTTACAAATGCTGGTGTCTTATCTAAGAATGTCATTATGAGATACCATAGATTTGGGGGCTTAAACAACAGAAATGTATTTCTCACAGTTTTAGGGGCTCAGAGTCTGAGATCAGAGTGCCACCATGGATGGGCTTGGTGAGGGGTCCTTTCCCAGCTTGCAGATGGCTGCCTTCTCAGTGTGTGTTCACATTGGCTTTCCCCTGATGCATGTGGAAGGGGAGATACCGCCTCTGTCTCTGTCTCTGTCTCTGTCTCTGTCTCTCTTCCTTCTTATAGGGCTTCCAAACCCTGTTGGATTAGAACCCCACCCAAATGACCTCATTTAACTTTAATTACTTCCTAAAAGCTTTATCTCCAAACACAGTCAGTCACATTGGGGGTTAGGGCTTCAACATATAAATTTGGGAGGGAACACAATTAAGTCCATAGTAAGTGATGAAGAGGAATAAATGGGAGACCCAGGTGATCCACTTGGGTGCACTTTGGAGCCTAATTATAACTGAAAAGAACACATGAAGCAAACCTGGCTTGGGAAGTTAGGGATGTCTAACTTTTCAAACAAATCACTGACTTTAAAGTATAGGCAATATAAAAATATATTTGTGTGTGATAGAATATGATTTTGGAAATAATACTTAATAGGATTATTTATGTACTCCTTTATCTATCTAGTTATAACATATTTACATTGGCATTTTGAGTTATGTTTGTTGGAAATGTCTCAATTATATATTTTAAGTTACTTGAACTCAATAAAAGACAGTGGACGGCCTTCATCCAGTCTATTGCTGGGGAATTAGAATTCAATTATTTATGACATTTCATTCTTTTTTCCAGAGTAAGGTAAAGTGCTATACCTCTCTATGACAGTGGTCTTGGTGAAAAAAAAATAATAGTTTGCAAATTCCCTTTAGCAGTTTGTCTTTATAGTTACTTCCTTGCATCCATCTCTAAGCAGAGGACCCCAAGTGTCCCTCAGGTGTCATGAACTAAGCATACACAATTGAATACGGGGCTCTGATCCTGAATGCCAAAGTTTACTGCAAAGGGTGATGCTGGTAATACAGCATGGTCAATCAAGATGTATTATAAAGCCTAAAACAAAATCAATCCAATTATAGGTCTCCCCACAGATCTTCAGCACTTACCTGAAGCAAAAGGACATAGTCTACTCACTGGAGTTTGGGCAGTATTGATTTTTTTTCTTCTAAAATGTTTATTGATTTGGATATTTTGCAGAGCATAAATAATTAACGTATGGGTTGAGTATGTCTTATCTCTGAAATACTAAAATTCTCAAAAGCCACAACTATTAAAAATACAGACATAGCAAATATAATATACTTGTCATGCCATATGATAACGAGGAAATGCAAGATATCTGAGTATAATACATTGCAAAAGTTCAATGACCTTTAGAGGAATTGGTAAACTATTACAGTCTATGCAGAAAAGCTTGCAAGTTTCAAATCTATTAAAAATAAAATTCAAATCGAGTTTTAGATTATTTTTAATATAATCTGTTGTCAAATTGGTTTCCATATAACACCCAGTGCTTATCCCAACAAATGCCCTCCTCAATGCCCATCACTGTTTGTCCACCACCCATCATCAATTTCTAAATCCATATTATTAGTCCTTGTGAATGTTAAGCAAGTCATCAAAACCTTTGAATTTATGGTGGAGAGGAACAACATAATGTAGCAGATGTGTGTTGTCTACAAATTAAAGTTACAAGAGATGTATTTTTTTTTAATTTTCTTTTAATCTGCTTAAATCTAATGCTGGTCAGAGAAGAGGTCTCATCCATTAGGTCTTCTGGGCAGTTAGAAACCAATTTTTTTTTTGGTGTTTCTTCTACTTCTTCAGAAAGTCATATAAAATACCAAGAGTCTCAAACAGCACATTAGCGGGTAAGCCCTCTGGTTTTCTCTCATACTGGTTATCATGGAGATGCCCACCTGTTCTACTCATCAGGTCTCTTGAATTCTTAGGATCCATTGTTCCAGTAGAAAGTGGGACATGTAGGTGGATGTTGGGTGGTTTCTGCCATTAATGGGTTGGTAAATAATAAACAAACTTCTCCCATTATGGCACTAGTGTATGGGAAAAAAAAAAAGCATACAGACATGTGGAAAGGTTCGAAAGCTGAGACAAATGTATCCTTGATTTCCATCTTTCAAAGTGGGAATAAAGGATGTGAAAACTAAAATGAGAGATGCCCTGAAATGGAAGGCAACTGGAGTGTGCTGGCACTAGTCAGTGACATATTTTCCTGGGACGGTCACAAATCTCTATGTGTAGCTCAAAACGGTCACATTTATCATGATATGGGAATACTGTATAGCTCTAGAAGAAAGAAGAACATTTTTTTCCAGAAAAGAAATTTATTTTTTAAGTGCCTCTAGTTCCCAAGCCCTGTATGAAATATAAGGAATTCAGGTGTTTTGTGTGTCTTGGTTGAAGAACCATGGAGAAACTGAGAAATGTGGTGAGTCTGCATAGGCCTGGGATCAGGACAAAGCAGTCACCATGTATGAAGACTTTCTGACTAAGGAAAAGTGGCCCTTACAAGATGGCTTTAAATATTTTTTTTTTTTTTTTATTTCTAGGAGAGAGAGAGAGACAGCGTGAGCAGGGGAGGGTCAGAGAGAGAGGGAGTCACAGACTGAAACAGGCTCCAGGCTCTGAGCTGGCAGTCAGCACAGAGCCCGACGTGGGGCTCGAACCCACCAACCGTGAGATCATGACCTAAGCGAAAGTCGGACACTTAACCGACTAAGCCACCCAGGCGCCCCCAAGATGGCTTTAATGACTAAATAGAACTAACCTGCTTCAGTGATGACCAGTTCAGAGATTAGCCTAGAGAAGACACACCAGAGCATTTTCCAGGAGGCTTTCAATGTTACCATGTGGATCAAAGGCCAGTCTTCATTCCCTAACTTTCTCAGATAAAATGAAAACTAATACTTATCTGACATTGTATCAAGAATCTACCCAGAAAAGGAGTAGAGAGGAAGAGGAAGGTGTGTTCAAGAGATCTTTAGACTTGAAAAAGTTAGAGACTAAAATGTCAGTTTGGATTGAGTTTACCAGACTGAACTATATTTTGTCAGTTTTTTCTGGAATCAATATACATGGAAAAATATCCATATCCATATCCGTGTGTGTGTGTGTGTGTGTGTGTGTCAGTGTAATGATACATATTTAATGTGGTAGTGGGATGCTTTCAAGGAAGGTTAGATGACATACAAGATATAAGAAAAGAATGTTTTCTGTTGTACATCTGAGTATACAGTATAAATTTCTTATCCTAATACAGCCATGACCTGGAGTAACCGGTATAAGGCCAAATTATAAATAGATTGTTTGTAATACCTTCTCTTTTCTGGTCCACCCATTACTACAGAGAGTGCTTTGGCTCCTCTTTTGTTGTAATTCATACTAATCTAGAGATTTTCCAGTAATATGTTCAGATGTTACCCGTTCCAAGAGGATTTGCATTTATTAGCAAACATCTCAGATGTGGAAGACCTTCCAAGCCAAAGGAATGAAAGTTTAATTAACAAGAAAAACTGTGAGCACTCTGTTAATAATAGTAAACAGGACTAATATTTATAGAGCATTCATTATGTACCATGCACTGAACTAAAACCTTGCATGTTTTTTTTGTTGTTTTTTTATTTTAATTTTGTTTTGTTTTGATAGGTTTGTTAGTGTATACCAGTAAGGTAGGAGTAAGGTATTTTGGAGCAGAAGATCATTTTACAATATTCAACTCATATTACTCGGTGGTGAGGAACTGAAATACAGTCTCCTCTGCTTTAGATAGCTCTATTTGTGCCATGGATGGGCCTAGAAGGTATAATGTAAGGGAAATAAGTCAGACTAAAAAAGAGAAATACCATATAATTTAAATCATATGTGGAATCTAAAAAACAAAACAAATGAATAAACTAACAAGTAATAAGCAGAATCAGACCTACAAATACGAAGAACAAACTGATGGTTGCCAGAGGGACATGGGTAGAAGGACAGGCAAAATGGGTGAAGGGAACATACACCCCCAGTTATGAAATAAGTAAGTCAGGGAAATAATAGGCACAGAAGAGGAAATATAATCAATGATGTTTTAATAGTATTGTATGGTGACAGATGGTGGCTACACTTGTGTTGAGCATAGCATAACACATAGAGATCTTGAATCATGTTGTGCACCTGAAATTAAGGTAACAGTTTGTGTCAACTATACTCAAAAAAATTAAGAAAATAAGAACAGACTTTTTAAGGAATGGAGATAAAAGCAAGAAAATTTTAAACTTATGAAGTTGAAATTTATAAAAATAAATCTATGAAAAGTTGAAAGGCAGAAATAGAGATGGAGAATGGGGCCTGGAAGAGTCAACTGCCATTGACAGGTTTTCCTTTAGTTGCATACTCTTTTATTTAAGTAATCCTCATTAGCCTATTAGCATCCTCATTCCTAAATATGCAAAAGAAAAAAAAGAAAAATATATATACATATAAGTGTATTCTCCCAAAGAAGGTAAGGAAATCTAAAGACACTGAATCTTTTTTCATTTTTTAGAGTTTATTTATTCATTTTTAGAGAGAAAATATGAGCAGGGGAGGGAGGAAAAGAGAGAGAGAAAGAGAGAGAGAGAGAGAGAAACCCAAGCAGGCCTTATGCTATCAGTGCAGAGCCAGACACGTGGCTCCATCTCATGAACCATGAAATCATGACCTGAGCTGAGATCAAGAGTCAGACACTTAACTGACATGAGCTACCTAGAGGTTCCAAGACATTGAATTTTAATACTATTTTAAAACAAGTTTCGAGCCATCTGCTTTATGGTATGCAAGTTGGTCACTGACATAGTTCTCACACGTCAAATTTTAGGGCAGGGTTTCTTGCAAATAATATTCTGGCCCTCTTCCTAATTACACAAATATAAACACCAGCTATTATACTGAGGCTAATTAGCAATTAGCCAAACAATTAAATAAGTTTGGCTTGCCTACTGTGTTCATAAAATTCTTCAAAATCAGCACAAATGTTTAATTATTGACAGTAAACTCAATACTGTGCAGCTTAGGAAAGATGATAATGCACAAGAAAGAATGAATCCACTGCTAAAGATAGTACAGTATGAGTGAGGAGACCTCAGGTCCAACTGCCACATTTCTCATCTTCTCTCCTCTCCAATCTTTTCTAAATGAAGTCTTTCAACTCAAACCCGGCATTTATTTTTCCTATGCTTGTTCTTTGATTTAAAATTATAGATACCCATTCAGCCATATTAGTAATTCAGTTTGTTTTCTCTGTTAACATCGAGCTAGATACATTTTGGTTTGAATGAGTTCTGTAAACTTGGGCAAATTAGAGAACCTCTCCAAGACTGAGTTTCCTTGTTTATAAAAAATTGGGTAGAATTCTACATATCACTCACAAGTGGTTATTGCAAAAAGGAGTAAAATAACATAAAGTGTGACAGAGTGATGACACGTAGAACACCCAAAAATGCCATTTCTCTTGATCCATCATTTCTTTCCCTGTTTCTTTTTGATAGGAATCCTTAAGTTTTAGGAGCAAGTCCTGTAAAGAATGTTCAAATCGTGGGTCTCTTCCAAATTGGAAGGAAGCCTAATGATTGTGACTATTTCGCATTGTCTGCACTGAAGGTTGATAATCAATATCATGATTATCACACTCTCTATTATAGCTGCCAACATCAATGTCAAAACCGTCACCACCACTACTCCTTGAGAGCCTGCTACTGGGGACCTGGAGGATTCTTACTTTAGATGCTTTATTTGTACCACATATTTTGTTTTTCTGCCATATTTGTTAACCTTTTATCCTACTTGCTGGTTCTTGCCTTTTTCTGAAAACCTTACGTTTGTAACAGTAAAAGGCAGGGAGAGCAACTGAAGCAGTAAGTTGCTATAGTTTTTACCCACGTATGTTGACTCCCAAATGCTAAATATAAAATAGTCTTTCAGGTTGTGGTCCCTTCCATACAATGAGTACAATGCATTTATAATGGCTGTACCCATACCATCGGAGAATGGAGTGCATTGTAGTACGCAACATACCTTCAAGGATTGATATAACATCACTATGAACCATCTGGTCCTTTTCCATTTAGTGCTTTGCTCTAGTGTTTCCATTATGACACCATTATAATTTTTATCCCAGTTGGCTCATTTGCATTCTTTATGTCTCAAATCAAATATCATCTTCTCAGAAAAGGCTTCTCTGAATTCTCTCTTAAGTTACCTCTTCCAATTTATCTTTCTCTCATCACCGTGGTTATTTCCTACGTAAAACTTATCACAACCTGTATTATCTTGCTTGTTTGTTCTGTATTTGTTTATGTACATTATAATGTTTCCCACATTAGAATGTATGTATGCTCCATGAGGGCAGGAATCTGTTGTCTTAATTTCACCCAACCACAAAAAAGAAAAAAAAAAAAGCCAGAACCTGAAATCAGGAGTTCAGAGCAAGTTGTTTATGTGGAAAGTGATCCAAGGAAGCACCAAAAAAGGTCTGGGAGGGCTAAGACACAGGGAAATGAGAGAAGCCAATTATGTCATCTATTAATGAGCAAGTCACCGACGGGCCAATTGAGGTTCATTCTTCTGGAGACCTTCTGAGGAACAGAGTATATTAAGTGCCTCAGTTCTGACATAATTGTAGCACATGTCTCCTAAAAAAATCACTGTACTATACAGAAACATGCAATAAAACCACAGGGCTCTTGGGAATAAAAATGATGTCAGGAGCACAATACTAAAAACCTTCATCAGTCACACATAAAAAAAGATAGGATCCTTAAAAATGGCAGCACAGTGTCACATGCATTAAATGGTTTAGGAAATATATGAAGCCTACAATAAATATGGCACTTTGCTTTGAAGACAGACTAATGTTTGCTGATGGAAGGGCATGCTGGAAGGGTCACAGTTTGTGACTTATTGCAAAGTGGTGGAAGAAGAATTATGTGAAATCTGATGGAAACTTGTAACACAAGTTGTGTTATGTGACTCACAACATACATGGTGCTGTGAGGTCACAGGGAGATGTTTCAGGTGTGTGCCTATGTACCCTTTAATATGTATGTATGTATGTATTTTTAATACATACTTATTTATTTTTTTATTTAGTATTTTTATGTAGCTTTGGTCAACTGCATGCTGCATTCACCTCGATCAGGAATCATCACACTTTTACTTAAATGACCATATAGTAAATATTTTCAGTATGGAGGGCCACACAGACCCTACCACAGTTATAGAAAGGTTTAAAAATAACTTGGTCTGTAGGGCTCCAATAAAACCTTATTACAAAAATAGGCAATGGGCCAGAGTTTTCCAATCTCTAATTTAATATAATGTTTCTCATGCAAGAAATCATACATTAAAAAACACAATATTTGGGGTCTGCTCAAACCTTCTCTTAACGTATCATTGTGTTTGAACAAATTCACATTTTCAAAACAAGCATGAGAGTACAAATGAGCGTACCTCACCATTTTCCCATTGAGGGGACTTGTCCTGGTAATGCTTCATTCCCAGTTGTGTGGGATGAACAATTTCCTGAGTTCTGGAGAAAACCCAGCATTTAGATTGAGAAGGAAAACTACATGGGTGGAAAAGCTGTCAGCTTGCGTGGGAACTGTCCTCTCCTTCCAGAGGCTGAGATGACACAAGATGCAGCATCACCTGCATCTGCCTCACTTGTTTGTCTACTTCACGGCTGTCTCCTCAGGTCTAGCATGCAGTAGGCACTCATAACAAATGCCTCACCTTGGAAAGGGGCCACTAACTGAAGAAACTGGGAATAAAGACAACCTGATTCACTCTTCACTTAACTCTTTACCCCACTTGTCAGACATAACAATATCTCCCAGAATATCTTCATGGTTACAAAACTCCAGAGTTCTCATGCTTTCTTCCTACTGTCTCATCATCTTCCTATATCATCCTAAGACCTCTTTTACTCAGTCTATCAATCTGCCACATACCAGTTCTTTTTTTTTTTTTTTTTTAATTTTTAATGTTTTATTTATTTCTAGGAGAGAGAGAGACAGCGTGAGCAGGGGAGGGTCAGAGAGAGAGGGAGTCACAGACTGAAACAGGCTCCAGGCTCAGAGCTGGCAGTCAGCACAGAGCCCGACGCGGGGCTCGAACCCACGAACCGCGAGATCGAGACCTAAGCGAAAGTCGGACGCTTAACCGACTAAGCCACCCAGGCGCCCCTGCCACATACCAGTTCTAACAACTCAACAAACATTGACAAGCACAATAATCACATTATACCTTTCTAGCCTTCATGTTAAATGCATTCTGTATGAATTTTTCTTCATCTAATACATTTCCCTGCTTCTACATAAATGATTTCCTATCTAATCAATAGTAGTGAGCAATGTCTCTGACATGTAAGTGGTAATAAATCTTTTAGAATTTCCAACAGATATTCCAAGAGAAATTTAGTCACTACTAGAATTTTGCATAAAGATGGCATTTTTATGGATATAATTGTGTCCTTCCAAAGTGTATATGTTGAAGTCATAATCCCCAATGTGACTATATTTGATGGCCTTTAAGGAGGTAGTTTAAGTTCAATGAGGTTATAAGGGTGGCCCTAATCAAACAGGGCTTCTGTCCTTAGAATAAGAGAAAGGAAGAGACACCAGAGAGCTCACCCTCCCTACTCATCCAAAAAGGAAAAAGCCACATGAGGACACAGCAAGAAGGCAGCCATCTGAAAGTCACACGACAAATCTGACCAGAAACCAGCCCTGCTAGCACTTTGATCTTGGACACTAGCTTCCAGAACTGTGAAGAGGTAGATTTCCCGGATTCTTTCAAAGCCGCACTGTGGTATTTTGTATGGCAACCTGATCATAATAATACAGATGTATTTAGAATCAGAGGGGAAAAGAATAAAGATTTCTAAAATAAGAAAACATTCTTAATATTAAGAGCTGTTCAGAAGCAACTATGAACCCATGGAATATAATTCAATAAACATGTATTAAATCCTGAATATAGCAGAATTTGCTGTTTTGAATAACAATTACTGAGGCAACTGGGTGGCTCAGTCAGTTGAGCGTCTAACTTTGACTCAGGTCATGGTCTCACAGTTCGTGGATTCAAGCTCTCTCTGCTGTCAATGCACAGCCTGCTTTGGATCCTCTCTCTCTGTGTACTTCCCCCACTCGTGCTCTCTCTCTCTCTCAAAAAATAAATAAACATTTTTTAAAACTCAACAAACATTGTCTATCTTCACACCCTTTTTTTTTTTTAATTTGACACTTTTGCTTAATTTCTAACAACAAGTCCCCTACTAGGGAGATACAGAATTAGAAAAAAATAATAATATTAGCCTAAGGAAAGTCAAACCGGAAGAAGCAGCCTTGAGAATAAAGATGATTTCTATCTGTAACAGACTTTCTAAGTAGACTCAGTCCCTTCATATTGTGCTTTTCAGGGTGTATAAGACCAGTTTCTTTTTCCTTGAGCTAAAGTTAATACCTTCAGAGAATCCGAAAATAAGCAATTTTGCAGAATGTATCATTGTTGAAAGTGAGACCGTAGCCTACTCTAAAAATCTTTCATTAGGTATTCTCCACCAAACAGAATGAATAAATTTAGTTAAGAATAAAACCTGATTTGGGGCGCCTGGGTGGCTTAGTCGGTTAAGCGTCCGACTTTCACTTAGGTCATGATCTCGCGGTTCATGGGTTCGAGCCCCGCGTCGGGCTCTGTGCTGACTGCCAGCTCAGAACCTGGAGCCTGTTTCAGTCTGTGACTCCCTCTCTCTCTGACTCTCCCCTGCTCACGCTGTCTCTCTCTCTCCTAGAAATAAATAAAAACATTTAAAAAGAAAAAGAATAAAACCTGATTAGTGGCTATTATTTCCTGGACTCGAGACAGTGCCCATTAAGCCAGGGGTTAGATGTGGAAAGCACATGGGAGTGCAGTGAAGTCAAGACCTTGGCTACAGTTATTAGTCCCACAAATAAGCACTACAGAAGACTGTTAAGGGGACTGCACTGATACACAGGCACGTACTGACCTGTGAATGTTTAATCCTAAAACCACCAACTTAACACCAACAGGAAGTGGAGCACTAAGGCAGTATGGATGTAGAAAGGATCCCTCTCTGTTGTGGTCTTGCAGGACAATGGAGAAGGAGCCTCTTCCTTGAGAGCAGAAGAATCTTCTAGACTGACCAACACAGAAGCCTATTCTATTGGCAGGCAGGGAGTCTTACCTGTTTCTATGTAGCAGAAAATATATGCTATGGAAAAAAGACCACTGCCTTCCTTAGTTTGCTCTTTTTCAAGTAGGTAGGTACCTTTCTTGTAGAAATTGTGTTTCTGTTCCATAATTTTACATCGTATGTAGTAGAGGTGGATAGCTTGATACCACAAGGTGCCTTACTCAACTGAGAATAATGTGCTGACCATCACTGCCTGATCCTGGGCCCAGATTTGGCCTCTTAGTTCACGATCTTCTTATTCTTGTCCATCAGGAAAAAAAAAATCCTATTGTATAGCATAATCAAGGATGTTACTTAAAAGAAAGGAATCACTTTATTTATTTTTTTTTGTAGGGAGATCCCTTTTTAAAAATTGTGATAAATTACACATAGCATAAAAACTAACCATTTTAGGAGCACCCAGGTGGCTCAGTTAAGCATCCAACACTTGATCTCAGCTCAGGTCTTGATCTCAGCTCAGGTCTTGATCGCAGGGTCATGAGTTCAAGCCCCAGGTTGGGCTTCATGCTGGATGTGAAGCATGCTTAAAACATGAAAAGTATATATAACCATTTTAAATTGTACAATTTTGTGGGGCACCTGGGTGGTTCAGTCGGTTGAGCGTCCACTCTTGATTTCACCTCAGGTCATGATCTCACGATTGGTGAGTTCAAGCCCTGCATTGAGCTCTGCACTGACATTGTGGAGCCTGCTTGGAATTCTTTCTCTCCCCTGTCTCCGTCCTTCCTTTCTTTCCCTCTCTCTCTTACTCTCTCTCAAAATAAATATTTTTAAAAAGTTTAAAAAACTAAAGTGTACAATAATTTTGTGACATTTGGTACATCCAAATACTGTGAAGCCATCACCACTACCAAGTCCCAAAACATTCCCATCACCCCAAAAGGAAATCCCATACCTATTAGCAGTTAGTTACTCCCCAATTCCCTCTCCCCCATCCCATGCAAACCACTGATCCCTTTTCGGTCTCCATGATTTTGCCTATTATGAGAACTTCAGAAATTCTTTAGTTCCTATTTTTTCCTCTAAAACCTGTTCAGAGAACAGAAGAAAAAGTAATAAAATAGTAAAAGTCAAATAATTTTAGAGCTAGACTTCACTAATTAAAAATAATCACATTCATTATATTTCTCACAAAAACTATACAGTATATAAAACAAAACAGATTCTTTATGGCATTTTTTTCTTTTCCCACTTAATATTATTATTAAAGTATTTTGGGGGGGAAATTATCTATACTCAAATGACCACTTGATCACACTATTCCTTGTGTAACTGTAAACAGAAATTGAAAAAAAGGTCTTTACATATTGGCAGGAACCCTCACTGACTTTTGCCTCATTCTATCTGATGACCAGACAGAATTGAAAAATCAGAAGCTCCTACTGACAGAAAACAAAACGAAACAAAGCAAAAACCCTATCAGGCCTTTAAAAGGTTATTTAGCTCAAAAGAAGGTGACTTTTTGAAAGACACAAAAGTTTATTCTTATTAAAATAGTTATTGAAGTAAACATAAAAAGAAAACACATTAAGAACAAAAGACTTCTTATACTCAGTAAGATTTTTAAAAATTTGCCTATTTGAATTATAAACAAGAAGCATAAAAGTATAAAAATGGGGCTATTTGAGTTTATGAGGAATTTTAAGAGAATTTAAAGCATAAATACCATATTTAAAAAAATAACGAAGACAGTGAATGCTGCATAAAATCAAATGACTAAAAAAGTCAGTCTCAAGAAATTCCTCCAAAATTTAAAATGAATGGAAATTTTTAAAAATAAAATGCTGCGAAGGCACCTGGGTGGCCCAGTCGTTTAGCTTCTGACTTCTGCTCAGGTCATCATCTTGCAGTTCCTGAGTTCCAGTCTCATACTGAGTGAGCTCCAGCCCCACAATGAGTGAGCTCTAGCCATGCCTCCGGGGAGCTCAAGCCCCACTTGGGGTAATCCTCCCCATCCCCCGTGTCCCTCCTGGGATTCTCTCTCTGCCCTTGTTCACTGCACCCTCTCTCTCTTGCTCTCTCAAAACAAACAAACAAATAAAATCCCAGGAGCCTTAGGTCCAATTCTGCAGCATCCATCCTATCAAAATGGAAATCGATTCTACACACTATCAATAGAAATAACAGAACAACAAAAAACATGTTATAACTAAAGAAAACATAGTCTAAAAACTGACAGGGAAACTCTATGAAATAAAGGTTTTTTTAAGTGAATGAAAGGAGAATAATATGTATTCTGGTGGGATTTCTGAAGATTAAACAGGAATAACCTTAACAGCACATGCAGTTGCTTCTGCCTAGAACCTTCTAGTCCTCCTGCCTCTCTAATGACAATATTCCTAGCCTTTTCCATTGTTTAGTTCTCAATGCCATCATAACACCTCCAAAGCCTTTGTCTGACAACTGGAAACCAAGGTTCTTCTCTGGTATTTTCTATCCCAGCACGGTTTATTCTAATTAAAATATTTTTCTTAAGTTTTACTGACATATTTATTTATTTTTACATATTCACCTCTTTACTATAGCTTTTCTCACTAAACTCTCTTCCCTTAGGATCATGTCTACTTTATTTTTTTGGCCTGTGGGCTAGCACTATGTGAAATTAACTATTTGTAAAACCAAATATTTATTAAACCAAGAGAGAAGAAGGAGAACACAGTGTTATATTTTTGGATTAAAGAAACAAAGAATGGGAAAATACTAGTGAGCAAAAGATTATGCTCTTACCTTTCACACAGAAGAGGAAAACATTACTATTTGTTAAAGAAATGCTGCGATGGACTGACTGAGGCCCCTAAAATTCACCTCTCCAACTCCTAATCCCTACTTTGATGGAATTAGGAGGTAGAGCCTTTGGGAGGTAATTAGTTCATGAAGGTGGAGACTTCATGAATGAAATAAGTGGCCTTAGAAGAGAATACATGACAGTTTGAGCTCTGTCTGATCTCCACATTGGGAAAGGACACATGGAGAAGAGGGCGGTGTATGGAACAGTGAGAGGATCCTCAACAGACATCAAATCTACCAGCATGTGGTTCTTGGATTTGCAGTTATCAGAACTATAAGAAATCCTGTTGTTTAAACCACCCAGTCTGTGATCTTTGGTATAATCTGCCCAAATGGACTAAGATAATTGTTTTTAACTGTACAGTAGTTAAGATGTACCAGGGAATGTAAATACTTATATAACACACACACACACACACACACACACACACACACACACACACACACTGATTTAATTCTCAAAAAAATATTAGGACTTTCACTTTGTAGATAAGGAAATTGTCACGGAGAAGTTAAACAACTTGCCTAAGTCACACATTTGGGAGGTATCAAAGCAAGGCTTTGATTTTAATCTCCACATTTCACAGCATACTGGTGGCTTATAAATTTCACAGAAAAACTTTGAGGAAACTATTCATATAACTAAAAAGCATATGGCTAACTTTGAAACAATTCTGGAAGACAATAAGCAGATAAAACTACTTATTCAGAGAAAGGAACAGCTAGATTAACACAGAGTAAGAGAAATTGGTGCAAAAATTAATTATACCTTTAAAATGCAGATCTATTTGTTCAATTTATTCGGGCCACAAGTATCCTAGGTCCTTTGTATAGACTGGTTCACAATACAGGCAAAAAATGTCTTCCTTCAAAGAACAAGCATTCTAATAAAAGAGCTAGATGATCAATAAGATAAATTAAGTAAAATATTAAATTTGCTAGACAATGGTATGCACTAAAGAAAAGAGGAATCAGGAGTATCCAAAGAGTAGCAAAGAGACCAGTGTAGCTGTGGCAGTGAGATAATCAGATCTGCCCATGAGATCAGAAAGTTACTGAGGAACCAGGGAATGTAAGGCCTGGTACAGGACAAGAATTCAGATCGCTTAAGAACAAGTAAGCAAAGATAATCAGTTCACAAGAAATATAAGAAAGAAAGAAAAAAGGAAGGAAGGAAGGAAAGAAGGAAGGAAGATTAGTAGGAAGGAAGGAAGGGAGAAAGGGAGGGAGGAAGGGAAGAAGGGGAGCCTGAGTGGATCAATTAGTTAAGTATCCACTCTTGATTTTTTGTTCAGGTCATGATCTCATGATTCCTAAATTCAAGCCCAGCATCTGGGAACTGAACGGACAATGCAGAGCCTGCTTGGGATTCTTTCTGTCCCTAACTTTCTGCCCCTTCCCTGCTCGCTCTCTCTGTCTCTGTCTCTCTTTCTCTCTCTGAAAATAAATAAATCACCTTGAAAGATATATATATTGAAAGGAAGAGAAAGAAAGAAAGAAAGAAAGAAAGAAAGAAAGAAAGAAAGAAAGAAGGAAGGAAGGAAGGAAGGAAGGAAGGAAGGAAGGAAGGAAGGAAGGAAGGAAGGAAGGAAGGAAAAAGAAATCTAAGAACAAAAGGATGTGCAATGGCTAAAGGTAAAACAAAGAATGCAAAAGCAAAGCTGGGGCTGTCTTACTAGCAAAAGAAAACTTCCCCGAGTAAAATAGATTAGGCAAAACAGGTCATTTTACATTAATAATGGTATAAGTGCTAATGAAGAGATATACATTGAGATGTTGAAATTCAATGTGACATTGACAGAAATAGAACCACAGTGAGATATTTTAAAATATGGGTAATGATCAAAACCTTAATAAGTAGAAAAAATGAAAATGATTTAAACAGTATAGTTAATAAAGATAAATGAATAGATATAATTTCGTTGTACTATGACTCTGACAGAAGAAAATGCAACTCAAAAAAACTGCCAGATTAGGACAGGTCTGGCTTGCGAGTACCCTGAGCAAAGGACTTAGATGATATCTACAGCTAATTTTCACTGACTCTTTGCTGGGTCTCTGTATCATGACTAAGTATCTACATGAACTTAAAAACCTCTCTTGCTTTAAGAAAGTCATAATACAAATACCTCATTATAAATAACTAGAGATTTTTAGAATGTAGTCTTACTATGAAACAGTGAAGGAAGTAATTAACCATTAATAAGGGTCTACAGAAGTGTAAGTATTGGAACACAGGGGCAATGCCAGGCACTTACTCTGGAATTCTGGGTGCTTGGGACTGCCCCTAGAAGAAAAAAAAAAAAAACTTATACATTAGAGAAGAAACTAGCTAACATAGAGCTAAAAATACTGTAAACTACCATTTTTTAACCTCATCCAATATCACTCTGGAACAGTAGCCTTTTGGAAACAAAACATTGCTCTGAAGCATCTGTGAGCAGTAGAGAAAGCCTCCCCACACTATTTCTTTTCACTGAGTATGTTAATTGGGAACACTCTCCCCACCTCCTATTCCTGGCTTACCTGAGGAGTGATTTTTTTTCTCAACATACTGCTAATCCGTCTTTGTCATAAGGGAGGTAAGATAATTTATCTGATGGGTAACTCTGAGGCGATTAACCAGACATGCTTGGCTCACCTCTGACTTCCATCCTCTCCGGAACAAGCTGTCTGCTACAGAAACACAAATTCCACTACTGCTCCAGGGTGGCTGCCTCTTTGGAGTGGTGGCCTAACCTAATTATTCAGGGCGGCCAGCAATCTGCAGGGCAGGGATGATGGGGAGATTAGTCTACCAAATGAACAAACCTACATATCAAACCATAATCTGTTGCCTATCAATAAAAAGGCAATATTTTGACTTACGTTATCATTCTTCTGTTTACTTCATTTTTTTAAATTTTTTATATCATTATTTTATTTTGGAGACAGAGACAGAGAGCAAGCGGGGGAGAGGCAGAGAGAGAGGGAGACACAGAATCTGAAGCAGGGGCCAGGCTCTGAGCTGTCAACACAGAGCCCGATTCAGGGCTCAAACCCACAGACTGTGAGATCATAACCTGAGCCAAAGTCAGATGCCTAACCGACTGAGCCACCCAGGCACCCCTGTTTACTTCTTAAATTATTCAGAACTGTGTAGAAAAGAATACTGCTATTTATGGAGAACCTTTTAGAAAACCCAACAAGAATACCTCTGGAATATTCTAAGAAACAGCAGATACTTAGAGAATAATGGATGAAAGCAGGCAATGAGCAAAGAGTGGAGCACAATATAATCCACCCCAGCACACATTTGACCCACCCCTGCAAAGTCACTTAAAATCAGTCAAGAAAGATAAAAAAAGACTTAGAACGGTCAGCAAAAAGTTTTTAATAACTGAGCTAAGTTAAATTATCTGTACACACTCGCCAACAAATAAGGCCACAAAGTAGATTTCAAGATTGATAATACATGTATAGCCATTTCATAAAACTTGTTTAGCAAGAGGATTAACATTTAGTACATGTATATTTATTTGGCAAAGGGATAGAAAATTTTGAAACTCTTTATCAATAATAAAGGGGTATATAACTTCATCTTAAACTTAAAACAAGCTCAACCTAAATGAAATAAGGAAATTCTAGTGGTAGATTGCTTATTTCCTTTCTTACTTACTTTAATATTGGTGTCTTCATGCAGCTAGAAATAGAGAAGAATTTTACTTTTCAACAAAAGCTGATAATAAAATATATTATGGTTAGGCATAATATTTTTAGTTTGTGCTTAGCCTTTAATTCTCATAAGTCTATGGATACGTGGAAATGTCACAGAAATAAGTTTGTGAAATATTTTTAAAATGATAATTTGTCTAATAAGGGTACAGTCATGCTCATGAGATACTGAGTTTCTCATCACTGCGTGAGTCCAAACAGAAGCTGGATGACTGATCATCTGGTAAGGATGATGATAATCTCCAACTCAGTATTCAACAGGGACTCTAACTTCTCTCTTTCCTATTCTTAAAATTAGAATTTATAGATATTTTATCACTCTTTTCTTTAGAACTTTTTAGGAATACTAAGGAATTTTCATATCTGTCAAACATTTTTTAAGAACTTCTTTTTCGTTTGATATTTTCCAACTATGGAAAACCCTTTCTTACTATTCCATCTTTAGCCTTACACACTAAGAAATTTAACTTCACTTGAGACTATTGGTACTTGTAGGAATAAATAATTCATTTTAAAGCATAACCATAGCTGTGGTCCATAGGCTCCTATGGTTAGAAAAGTAAATAAATTGTGTAAATCAGTAGTGCTTTGGTCTATACTAATGTTAAAAAAAAGTACAGCAAGGGGCACCTGGGTGGCTTAGTTGGTTAAGCGTCCAACTTTCGCTTAGGTCATGATCTCGCGGTTTGTGGGTTCGAGCCCCGCGTCAGGCTCTGTGCTGACTGCCAGCTCAGAGCCTGGAGCCTGTTTCAGTCTGTGACTCCCTCTCTCTCTGACCCTCCCCTGCTCACGCTGTCTCTCTCTCTCTCTCCTAGAAATAAAAAAAAAAAAAAAAAAAAACATTAAAAAAAAAAAGTACAGCAAAAGGGTTGCCACTCCTGGTCCCTTGACCATTAACCGATTATTCTGTCCCCTTGGGATAAACAGGCCTAGACACTCTATGCAACACAGAACAGTAGAGAAGCAATGCCGAGGGAATATAGTTTAAGCGTTTAATCAAGATATGAAACCTAACTGTAATCTAGAGTGTACACATTTAGTAGTGTACACAAACATTTAGTAGTGTCATTTTTTAACTGAACCACTGTTGATATTGCCTGTAATACAGAGCCTCTTAAATGTTTCAATAAGTTTAAAGGATTTGAACAAGACGGTGAATGTGTTTCCACCTCTGGGAGACGGTGTTGTGACAAGTAGATTACAACAAATGTTATGTGCCTGTGGGTGTTCAATAACTATGAACTGAGAAAACTTCACCTCCCTAAATCTCAGGAAGCTACATATAATAAAAGGCTATATTGCTATGGCATTTACATGAAAACTCTCACAAATATATTCAATATAATTTTACTAATAATATGATAATGAATAATAATACATTAATAAAATATTTAGTACATAATATAAATGCAACTCAAAATTGAGCATAGATTACAGGACAGGTGACAAAGATAGGTGATATAATCAAGACATGTTCAATCAAACTTTGCCGTTGCTTAATTTTATTAATAGAATAGCTATATACAGATAGCACAATTGTTGTTAGGCATCTTTAGATAAAATATATTTTAAACCATTCCAAATTATAAAAAAGGAAGAGGCACTAACATACATAGCAGGAGACAAGAGCCAAAACATTAACTATACCCTTGTGTATCCAAAATACTTCAGCAAGAATTCAATAAAATAAAAATTATTGCAAATTGTTAATACATTTTAGCAGAAGCAGTAACAGGCACAATAAATATTTAAAAAGATGAGAACCTGATATAACAATTCCCTAAGAGCTCATAGTTGGATAGGTACACAGTGTGTCTTCATCCAATGCATGCCTTTACTCTGTTTCTTGAACCAGCCTAATGCAAAATAATACTAGAAAGTCCAATACACTCTATCGGATTGACAAACAGAGGGATAAAGTATTTGACAGTATACTGAATTTAAAAGAAGACCTATGTTTCACAACAGGACACAAGTGACGAACGCTTATTCACAGAGTATGATGAAATAAAAAGGTCACTAAGAAAAAAATATTTATGAAACTGAACTGATAGATTGAAGGGGCAGAGACCAGGGAGAAAGGGAAAATGAAAGAGATATAATCAAAAGATAAAAGAAATACACACACATGTATACATATTATATGTAAAATGAATATTAATAACACTCATTCCCATCTTTACAGACAGAAATTCACATAGAGAAATAACATCCAAATATCTGATCAAACTGAACAATGCTCAAAAGTTCTTAGTCAGTACGATGTTGAGTTACTGTTAATATTTTAAATGTATTTCAGAGAAAAATCATAAGGAAGGAAGGGAGGGAGGTCAGGGAAAAAAGAAAAGAAAGAAAAAAAGGAAAGAATGGACGGAGGGAGGGAGGGAAAGAGAAGCAAGGAAGGAAGGAAAGAAAGAAGGAAGAAAGGAAGGAACTTTAAAAATAAAAATATATATGCAAGCAAAAGAGAAAGAATGCAAACAGAATTTCATGTATATAGCCAATTCAATTAACATTGATTTTTTTCAAGTAACATGCATTTCAAACTGGAATTGCATAATATTGCAGGTCTATTTGGTAAACAATGTTGGGTTGAAAAATAAAGTATGAATAAAGATTTACCCAACGGGATATAATGGCTTAGCTTAAAAACTATAATTGTGAACATAATGCTTAATGTTTATATTTAAAAGAAGTGCTTAATCGTGTAAAAGTATTTTCCCAGAAAATTACTTTTTAATGTTTGGAGAGGCAGCCTTTCCATTGATTTGCAAGCACAATAAGAAAAGGAAGGCTTAGGAACAAAGACCAAGCTTAAATAATAGAAAAGGTAGGCCACAAGGTGGGCATAGTTGAGAAATTCAATGTTTAGGCTAAGATGACTATTATTTCTTTTTTTGAAGATAATTATATTTCAATTTACTTCTGTTTGCTAGAACAGTAAATTTTATGGGGATAGCTATAAGGAGGAATTAATTTTGACTCCTGGAATTAGGTATGAAAGTAAAAGAAACTTGCCCTGAAACTGCAAGAGTACAAACTTGGCTTTATGAAACAGCCTCCCTGGTCAAGCTGAACTAGCTAGTTACTCCATTCCTTGACAGTTAAAGCTGTTTGCAAGTATTCTGTAGAATTAAAGGAGGATTTTGAGAAGGAACCAAAATAAATGACATCATTTTTTGAACACCAAGCATTCCTAGTGAATATCCTTTAAGGACATTCTATTTTTTTATTCTCAAGTTGGTTAACATACAGGATAGTCATGGCTTCAGGAGTAGAACCCAGTGATTCATCTCTTACATATCACCCCCCCGTGCTCATCCCAAAAAGTGCCCCCTTAATACCCATCACCCATTCAGCCCATCCCCCCACCGCCCATGAACCCTCAGTTTGTTCTCTGTATTTAATAAGAGTCTCTAGGCAAACCTTAAGAAACATATTCTTTTCACATGCTTATCAGATGAAGCAGCACACAAAGATCACTGCCTGGCATTTTATTGTTAATAAAATAATTCTGTTAGTCATAAGAGGAAAAATCTAACTTTTCAAGAATCAGATAAAAAATTTAAAAGTTCATTATTATTTCTTCTTTGAAGTCTTAGATTATAAGAACTGAAACTTTTCCAGGAAACCTTAGATTTAACAAACTTAGTGTGAGATTCATTCTAAAAATCAGATTTTAGAATGGGACTACAAAGCCAAATTTTATATTTCTTTGATTTTTTTCTGTTTTTATCAATTTATCTCATAGTTATTTTGAACTACTTGATATTCCTAACCTCTATTCAAATAAAAACAAAATCAAATTGTTAAAACTCAAAGACTCACTGGAAGGCACTGTTAAGGCATCATCCTAATAAATCAGTAAATTACTATCATTTATGTTTTATTCTATCTTCTTCCCATTCTTTAGTAGGTTGTTTTCCTTTACTTACAAATGTGTTTGGTCTTTGTTTGGTAGAGTAACTGGTCTAACTTAACCTTCTCCCAGAAAAAAATATAAATGCCAAACAAAATATTTTTAAAAATAACTATCTAAAGGCATAGGAGATCAAATGAATAGGCACATAAAATTAAGGGAAGTTATTTCTTAAAAGTGAGCTCCACTTTTTTTACTAGAGCATATTCCAGTCCACATGGCAGATGACTAGAATGCAAACAGAAAATTTCTGTCTCAGTGGCTGGAAGCCTCAGAAAACAGAAGTGAGGCTACTAGACTTCCTGACAATTGAGTGTAAATACCCAAGGGAAAAAAAGAAGATCCTGAAGGGGTATTCCCCAAACCTTTGTATGACTATCCTCAAATTACTGGTCATTCCCTAAGCTGTGCACCCATGGAGAACATTCTAATGATAATAGTGAAAAACATCAAGTGGAAGGTTGACCTCAGTGGGCAGAAATCCTTCCTACAAAAGGAAGATAAAATTTTGAGTTTGGGTTCTTAGGGAAATGCCACACCATCGTGTCTTAAGACTATCAAGGATGTAGCAGGATTAAAATACTTAACTTGAGCAAAGATAAAAGCAAAACAGATCTTTTCCTTTTCTTTAAATTATTTTTAACATTTATTTATTTTGAGAGACACAGAGAGACAGAGCATGGGAGCCCCACACAGGGGAGGGGCAGAAAGAGAGGGAGACACACAATCTGAAGCATGCTGCAGGCTCTGAGCTGTCAGCACAGAGCCCAACATGGGGTTGATCTCACAGACCGCAAGATCATGACTTGAGCCGAAGTCAGACACTTAACTGACTGAGCAACCCAGATGCCCCCAGATCTTTTCTAATAATGTATAAAACTGAGCTTTCATAGTTCATGCTTAACAGCCAACCAGGATGAAATACAAAAGTCAACATTCTTCAGAGAAATATAATAGAATCTAGAATTTCTCTTAAGTATTTATCTACAATATCTAGTATACAATTAAAATGACTAGTTACATGAAAAAAAAAATGTGGTCCTTATTTAAGAGAAAGACTAGTCAATAAGAGATTCCAAGATAACCCAAAAATGGAATATTCAGAAAAGAACTTTAAGCTATTAGAGCATATTCAAGGATCAAAAGGAAATTATTGTCAAAATGAGTGAACTTATGGAGGATCTCAGCAGAGGGATGAGAAATATAAAAAAATAACCCAATGGGAATTTGGAATTTAGAAGTGCAATATCTGAAATAAAAGATTCACTGAAAGGGATTAACAGATGACTGTAGATGGCCAAAGAAAGGATCAATATATGTAAAAAATGGTCAATAGAAATGTCTAATGTGAAAAATGGAGACAAAAATGACAAGGAAACAAAAGAGCCTGAATGATCTGTGACCAAAAAACAAGTGATCGATGATGTATAATAGGAGTTCCAAAAGGACTGGAGAGAGAAAACGGGATACAAAAAATATTTCAAGATATTAGAGCTGAAACCTTCAAAATTTGTTAAGGATATAAACTACAAAGAGGTCAGCAAATGCAGAATAAGATAACACAAACTAGACCATACATACACATGTATACACAAACTGCTGAAAACCAAAAGAAAAACAATGTATATTACAAAGTGAGATACAACTAAAAATCATGGCTGACATTTCACTAGATTTAATGGAGGCCAGAATGTAACAAGATCTTTAAAGGGATAATATTAAAACCAATAACAAGAAGGAGTTCTATTTCTGGGATGGTGGAGTACATGTACTTTTCCCTATTTCTCTAAATACAACAAAAATCATATGTAAATTTAGGCCTTAATCTAATCTGACTGGTACCATTTACAATGAAGAGAAAATCTGGACACACAAACACCAGACATATCCACACACAGACATGCACAGAGGAAAGACAATGTGAGGACACAATGATAAGACAGCCATCTACAACTCTCCTTGAGAAAGAAACCAAACATGCTGACACCTTGATCATAAGCTTCTAGCCTCCACAACCATGAGAAATGAAACTTCTCTTGTTTAAGCCACCCAGTGTGTGACTCTTAATTATGACAGCCCTAGAAAACTAAATGACAGATAGATGATAGACAGATAGGTAGATGTGTGTGTGTGTGTGTGTGTGTGTGTGTGTGTGTAACACTCTAAGACTTTGCAAAGTAGCAGAAGGTAGACCAGCAAGGATCTCAGGATCCAAGGGACAACATGGTGGTGAGTTCCTTTTTGTTTCATATCCCAGACTTGGAGCTGAAAAAGATGATAGCCCAGAAATGCCAGAAATTGCAAACACACAAACAAACAAACCATAAAAGTGTCTTTTCTCTACCCAAGGGACCAGGAACAGGCAATCTAGCAAAGTCAAATACTTTTAGACAATAATCAATCTACTACAATAAAAACCAAAGGAAACACTATGGCCACAGTCCAACCAGAGCAACAAAGGCCAAGTGGCAAAGCTAAACTTCCATTTTTCTCAGGTTATTATTGATCCTGAGATGGGATCTAAGAAGGTCAAGTAAGGAGTTAGGATTTTAATCCCCACCAGCTGTAATGAGTCCCCGGCCCACAGAGTTCATGAAAACCATACAGCCTAGATCCCACACCACCCAGCAGTAACAAGGGACTATTCTCCACTGGTGTCATGGCTGCCCTAGGAGAGATTCAGGACTCTTCCTCAGCGGTAACAAGCCCATTCCCACCACAATGTGAGTGGACTCCACATGGGAAGCTGAGACTTGAATGTTCAGAAAAAAGTGACAAAGCCTTCACTCCCTTGGTTGTCAACAAAAGCCAAGTACAGAACCTGAATTTCTATTTCCATCTAGAATCCTCATTCTTCCCCTGCTAAAGCATTGTCAGAAAAAGTTAACGAAACCAGAACTTTAAATAAGACCCAAAGTCTCAGAACATAACATAAAAATGTCCAGTTTTCAACTGTAAGTCCCTCCTCATACTGAGAACCAGGAAGATCCTACACTGAATAAAACATAAATAAATATCAAAAAGACATTCAGTGGATACCCAGACCAAAATGACAAGAATGTTAGAATTATCTGACATAATGAAAGCTGGACGGTGAATGGAAAGAAAAAGCAATCTCAAAAGGTGATTCCATTTATATAACATTCTTGAAAAAACGGTTATAGGAATGGAGAACAGGTCTATGGTTGACAGGGGTTAAGAAGAGGGCAGGGGCGGGAGAGAAGTGGGTATGACTGAAAAATGGCAACATGAGGGATTCTCATGATGATGAATATGTTCTGAATCAGTTTAAGGCGTTAAGACAAAAACTGAGCTTTCCTGGAGAAGAAGCAGGAATTCTACCACAAGATTGTAACATAAGAATCCTCCCTGAATTTCCAGCCTGCTGGTCTATACTGCAGATTTTAGATTCAAGGCTACATCAACCCCTATCTGAGCATCCAGACTGCCTACTAGTCAGCCCTTTCATAAGCCAATTTCTCAGAATAAATCTCTTAACACATCCTATTGGTTCTGTTTCTCGGGTTCTTATTATATATCTAGTAAGATAATAATGGCGATACAAAGAAATCCTAAAAAGTACTCATTAAGCCAAAGACACAGGGAATGAGGCAAAAAAAAAAAAAAAAAAAAGCACATATGGTGCAGGGGCCATGCTTCCCAGGCTCTCCAGCAAAGGTTCATGTGGGGCCTGTGGACATGAGGCAGGCAAGGCTGCTGGCCTCCTGGGGCTGCTCCCTGATTCTGGCATCCACTGTTGCTGGGGTACTGGTGGCCCTCAGGCCCAGCAGCTGCTCAGCCTGTGGCTTTGGGCATCATGGATATGGCACCCCACTCTCTACAACCCTACCTGCTCTTCATGCTCTCAGACAAACCCATTGGAATCTGTCTGCAGTGTCTGCCATGTATCTAGAGCACAGATTTGGCTTCTGAACTGGGTTGTTTTTCAGACTCATATATGCTCTTTGCCACTGGAGCTGCTCTGACGCATGGAGCAGGCTGTACTATTCGTGACATCTGGGACAGTGATACAGTAAAAAGCATAGATCTGATTCTCATAATCACCTACTTGCTAATAAAACGAATTATATACATCATAAAAAGAATTACATACAGCCCCAAGAATTAGCCTGGCAGTTGACTTTTAATTGGGGATCGTTACTTGGATGGTCTGCTTTCATGGGCTCCTGTGATTCAACGGTTTACCTGCTTCTTTATTTTCTGGAGTTATATGGACAGTAAAATGTGATACCATCTATGCTCATCAGGACAAAAGAGATGATGTTCTCATTGGTCTGAAGTCCATGGTGCTGCGGCTGTGGAGAAACACCACACAGTGGCTCAATGGCTTCAGGGTCAGGATACTGGAGGCACTGTGCCCAGTGGGGTTCCAGTCAGTACCAGATCACTCACTACTACCCCACTCTGGCCACAGGAGACCAACAGGCTTGTCAGGTTCATACTCTAGACATCCACAGACCTGAGGATGATGGATGTAAACTTAACTCCAACAAAGTAATAGGACTAAAAGATTTTTAGGGGTTGTCCTTAAGAATTTGTAGAAAGAAAAGAAGACAGAAAAAACAATGAAAAATATAAATAGTAGAATATAAAATTAGCAAATGAAGTTTACCTAGGACTTTTTTTTTAAATTTATAAAACACTCTCAGGTCTTGTTAGCACATATTTAGATTTGATTAAACTGTCTGTTTCAATATATTAAAAAATTAAGAATCAGAAGATGAAGATTTAGAGCATTTTACCTGGATTTTAGTCCAACTATTCGTTAGCAAAACTCTTCCCCTATCACAGAAACCAGGGACTTTTTAGGATTTGAGATGACTCTGAGAATTTAAGTGGATATATTATTCTGCTTATTATAAATTTCCTCTGAAGTAATGGGGATTGTATATGTTTTGGCACTTTAGTAAAAAATGTGTATTAAAATACAGATGTAAATGAATGTCTCTGTAGAAAAATGGACTATCTTTTTATGAAAAAAATAAAAGTTGCTATGGAAAATTAAGGCTTATTATTTTTAATTGTAACTTTTACTCACTATCAAAAACTGTAATTTTTGAATAGAAAAAAACTATTCTATATTACATATAGAATTTAAATAAGAAAAATATTATTTTACCTACTATAAGAAAAAAAACACACGACAAAACAGAAAACAAAGAGCAAGATTATAAACTTAAATGCCTTGATAATTACCTCAATTGCATATGGCCTAAGTGGTCCAATTGTAAAGTAGAGCAGAGTAAGACTCACTTTATGTTGTGTATAAAAAGAATCTACTTTAAATCTAAATGCAAAGATATGTTAAAAGTAAAAGGACAAATGTGACATATCGTGCAAGCACAAATCAAAACAAAATTGGAATAGCTATAGGAATTATTATATCACATTTACTTCAGAGAAGAGAATATTATAAAGGATGAATAGCAATGCTTTATAAAGTTGAAGGGTCAATTCATAACTGAATTAAATGAAGGCAATCAAAAGGTATAAACTTTCAGTTATAAGGTAAATAAGTCCCAGGGACGTAATGTACAACATGATGACTAATAGTTAAAACTGCTGTATATTTGAAAGTTGCTAAGAGAATAGATCCTAAAAGTTCTTATCACAAGGAAAGTAATATTTTTCTTTTCTTCTTTTTATTTTTACTTTTGAGAGAGAAAGAACAAGAAAGAGCGAGATAGCACAAACAGAGGAGGAGCAGAGGGGGAAGGAGACAGGACCCTATGTGGGCTCTGCACTGACGACAGCCCAATGTGGGACTCAAACACACAAACCATGAGATCATGACATGAGCCAAAGTTGGACACTTAACCAACTGAGCCACCCAGGTCCCCATGTTTTGTTTTGTTTTGTTTTGTGTCTGTAGGACATGATGAATGTTAACTAAACCCATTGTGGTAATCATTTCACAATGTATGCAAGTCAAGTCATTATACTACATATACCTTAAACTTCTACATTGCTGTAGGTCAACTATATCTTAGTAAAATTGGGGGGAAAGATCCATTTTTCAAAAAGACATAAAATCCTAAATATATATGCATTTAATCATAGGCCTTCAAATATATAAAGCCAAAACTGGCTTCCACAATATCAAGTGCTTTATTACCTAGTAGATAGTCCATAAATCTGTATTGCTGGGAGCTGCACCGGCCTTGCTGGTTGACAGTCACAGCGAGGAAATGGCAGCGTTTGCACAGCTCTTGCCACGAGAAACAAAAACTGGTATCTCCTTCTGCTACTACTGGCTCATACTGGAAATCAGCCTGCGGGTATTGACCAGGCCTCACAATATTCCAGATCAGACCGATATTCCCCACACAGATGCTCATAAGGAAAAGCATATTCCTGCCTTTTCAAAAGAGATTTCAGATGAAAGCACTGTGGATGATTGTCAAAAGGCTCTTCCTATGGGCCTTGCAGATCCAAGACTTACATAATAAAGGGGGAAGAACACAAGAGTTACAATTGAGTCTGGCTCTGAGATAAGAGCCTAATTTAGAGTAAGGACAGATATCCACCCCAACTCAACTGTTTCTGCTTGGAGCACCAGCCCCCCAAGGCATTTGTGATCAGTATTTGGAGTGACTTATTCTGGCCTTGAATATGCTGATTGCTCCCTGTGAAGGAACCTATTAAGGAACTTCATCTTTTGTGATTATGGGAGCAAAAGTGTTTCCTGAAAGACCGGTTTTTCTTAATACTTCTTAAACAAGCTATTGACCCCAGCTCACAAAGGAGAAACTTCACCTTTTTTAAGCTAAAAACATTGTCTTGTATGCTAAAGATACCTCCCTTCCCCATAGGATAAGCATCTAAATCACCTACCTCAATCACTATTGATAAAGGTTATGCAGGAGTCTTCTACACATCTATGTTCCGGGAAATTCTTACATATCAAAGAAGTTTGTCATCAGAAATCATTGTCTAAGGCAAATGTCACTTCTGTGCCGTCCCCCAAACACTTAATTATAAACTAAAGTTGAGCCCCAGTCAGCACAGAGATGCCTGCCTGGTGATCAGAAAGATTCTCGTGGCTCCCTCATCCCTCCCTCGCCGACACCGTCCATCCTTCAGGGACCCCTGGATCTGCTGGAGCCAGCCTCCGACACTGTATTTTTCTAATCCTACCTCAAATGTATGGGAATGGCTGAATAGGGAGACACTAACAAGATTCATATTCCTTCTAGCAATATGGATCAACAGGTGTGAGAGCACACCTGAAGAGGAAAAGTTTAGGTCAAAATAAATAGAAAGAATGTAAACTAATGACCAAGGGTAGAGGAGTTAACGAAAGAATTATTCACAAAGAAATATTAAACAATATTTTGGTATCTTGAAAATGACTTACAGCAAAAAAATAATTTTCTTCCTTAGCTTTGGCTCAGATGCCTGTTAAGGATGATACACGTTTTTCTGCTGATGCTCCATCACTACTAAAGAAAACACAATAACCTGGGAGATAGCATCACCCAGCATCGTTACTGGAATGGCTTGTGTCATAGGCTTCCATGAACAAACAGAGCATAAATCCCCATGACATCTAAAGGGAAGAATACTAATATGGTATGTATGTTGTTTGGTTCTCATTTTCCCAGCTATATTTCCTATTGTAACCCAAATCAGACTATATCTATGTGAATTTCTTTCCATAGGCCACACCTCATGCGCTTATTCTGTATTAAAAGTGAAGATCATTGTGTAACTATAAATTTTGATGAACTGTTAAGGTAGAATGATAGGGGTGCCTGGGTGGCTTAGTTGGTTAAGCGTCCGACTTTCGCTTAGGTCATGATCTCACAGTTCGTGGGTTCGAGCCCCGCGTCAGGCTCTGTGCTGATTGCCAGCTCAGAGCCTGGAGCCTGTTTCAGTCTGTGACTCCCTCTCTGACCCTCCCCTGCTCACGCTGTCTCTCTCTCTGTCTCCTAGAAATAAATAAACATTTAAAAAAAAAAAAAAGAGTAGAGAGTTTATACAATCCCATTGCACAGATTCCTTCTCTGTTGTTTCTCTCCGCTCTACGCTTCTCGTCAGGGTCTTATCGCTAGTAAACTGTACAGAAAGTTTTCCAACTATAAAGAAAGTATAGANAGCCTGTTTCAGTCTGTGACTCCCTCTCTGACCCTCCCCTGCTCACGCTGTCTCTCTCTCTCTGTCTCCTAGAAATAAATAAACATTTAAAAAAAAAAAAAAGGTAGAATGATAGAATGTCTTCTGCTATTTTCCTGGTGCTTCATAGTGTGTTCAAGAAACTGAAAGGATATGTGGGTTCTTGAGGTTGATCAGTCCATATGGCTAGCCTACTGGTATCATATACCAGAGATGCAATACCTGGAAATCTGGAGAGTAGCTATGAAAGAGATGCTAGTATATATGTACATGTGTGTATATATGTGTAAACATACATATATTTACGTACTAATTTCCCATATGACTTTGTCGTGGAGAATATGGGATTTTTTGTTATAAGGTGTGTTTTCCAGTTTCACAAGGACAATTAGCACACAGTGGGCACAACAAACATGATGGAAAAACACAACCAAATCAAGGAGAGCTTTAGGGGAAATAAGAGCAGGCCTAGGAGTATTTAGATAAACAGAATTTTCTTTAATTAAAAGACTTCTTAGAGAAAAAAAAAGATCCTGTAAAAAAAAAAAGGTGGCTTGGGGATTATTCAAATTCCACGAAGTAGACACAAGACTGCAAGCTGTTAATAGTTTTAACTCAATAGTTTTCACAAATAAAACAAAGTTAAGACAGCATGCCCATGCATAACAGTTGAGAAAAAGCTTTGTATCATAACACAAACAGGAGTTTTAAATGTATTACTTAAAACAGAGGCGAACACAAGCAATCCCACTGGCCTGGCACACAACTGCCAAAACACAAGCAGTCCACTTGTGGAAAATATATGGATGCCCTTATTAACAGAAGTTTCCAAATGGGAAGTATATTTTATACCAGTCATCTTAACATCTCTGGCATCATCATAGATCAGAATAAGACAGCCCAACTGTACAATTGACAAATATTAAATTTTACATGAATACTCCCAAGAGGCACTTAAATGACTTTCTTAAGAGCCTCCTTCCATTTGAAACCCATCTTGTTCTGATCCTGTGTTATGAAGGAACTTATCTTCACACAGGATATCTAGAACTTTGTATCTCAACGAGACATAACCTTTGGTTAATAATTGTGTACATAATATTTGGCACATAAGAAAGTTATTTCTGTGATAAAGCAGCAATAAACCCTACAGTCATAATTTCTTATTTGTTTTATACATATTTTAATATTCATAATAATGAGGCAATTTGATACAATAGTCAGATGATTGGTAAAGTCAATTTGATAGATGACAGAAGACTTAAGAAAATACAGATAGTTGATCAACTGTACTGGGAAACTGAGATAAAATCTGCTTAGGAAATAATCTCAGTGGAGAATTATGGACCTGAATAGGACTTATATCTCATTAATAATGAATTAGTTTTTTTTTAAAAGCTATAAGCTTAAGCTCATAATAAAGTTCAAATTGCAACGGGCAGAAGTTGTAAGACTATAGGTAAGCTGGCGCAAAAATCTGATGAAATTTTCACAGGAATTATACGTTAGTTTGGTTGTCACCTTAAATTGATAACTACACTTCACTGGTATAATGTAGATTCATTTCATCTGGTCTGGATTTCTCTCATGCTTATCTCAGAAGCTACCGACACTTGGTGAATGCTATGGAAATTATTAAAAGATAAGTAGTATTCTGTAACCATGGGTTTGTGAGTTGTTTCAGAGCAGGATTTAATAGCCTGAAAGCATTGTTTAGAAATACTAAGTGTATTTATAATTTGCACCTGGTTTCCATAAATAGTAATGGGGCTCCACCAGTTAAGGCTAGTCACATAGCTACAGAATATGCCTATAAAATCAGCATACTCTAAAAGACCTTCGCCATCAATGACCTTGGCTTTTCCTGGTACTAAGATCCTTTACCTGTAAGCACTTGATGATGATTTGGGACCTTAAATAATAAATTTGTTTTGTGAGTAAAAACTGTTTGAGACCTGGGAGCCCTTGTAACAACTGAACAATTAAGTTCATTAATGTGTAATTAACTCAGTTTTATATACTAGTACCATTTTCTCAAAGACTAATTTAAAAATATAAAGATCCAAATGATTTGGAACAACACTATCAACATTGACAAAATGACAAATTTATAAACAGTATTTCATGCTAAGTGAGTAAGTATTCTTTTATAGTATACACAGAATATTCATCGAAACGGACCATATTCTGGTTCATAAATCAAAATAAATTTGAGATGATCTGAATACTTGCAAAACATGTTATCTGGACACAACTGAAGTAAACTTAAAGATATTTGAAAAATTTCCAAATAATTTGGAAATTAAACCATACACCTTGAAAGAACTCAGAGTTAAAAGATAAATCATAAGGCTAATTATAAACTATTTTGAACTGAATGAAAAAAAATCCACAAACTAAGATATGAGGTACACAGTTAAAGCACTGCTGGCAGGTAATTTTATAGCATTAAATTAAATGATCATTTAAGGAAAGAAGAAACATTTCAAAGCAGTATTTAAGTATCATCTTAAAACTAGGAATATAAAAATCAAACTAAATCAGAAGTAAGGAAATAATAATATGAGCAGAGATCAAAAAAATATAAAATGAAGTAGAAAAAAATAGAGAAAATCAATAAATTCAAAAGCTGACTCTTGGAAAAACACAACAGCGGATAAAATAAGTTGATCAAACAATACAAATCACCAATATCAGGAATGAAATTAGGGACTTTACCACAGATAATAACTTATGTCTCTGTCTTAATCCTCTAAACCCATGAAGATGTCACCTGATAAGGCAAAAGGCGCTTTGCTGGTATTAGTAAGTTAAGCGTCTTTATTTTCCGAGCAAAGACAATATAATTTTAAGGGTCTTTATAAGAGGAAAGCAGAAGATTCTGAGTAAGAGAAGGGAATGTGATGACAGAAGCACAATCCGTAAACTAGGTTTGACAGGGCTCAGTATGGCTGGCTTTGAAGACAGAAGAAATGGCTTTGAGCATGGAATCCAGGACACCTCTAGAATCAGGAAAAAGTAAGGAAAGGATTCTACCCTAGAACCTCCAGAAGGAACCTGCGTTGCCACACCTAGACTTTAGCCCAGTGACACTGACTGTGGACTTCTGACCTCCAGAACAAACCTGTGTTATTTGAAGCTACTAAATTTCTGATCATATGTTACCGTTCTAATAGGAAACTAAGGCAGTAGACTTTTCATGCAGCCTCTTCAACAAATGGTGCTGAACTGTATATCCATATGTAAAAAATAAACTTCATACCTTGTCCAACACCATTGTAAATATAGGTTAAAAATTAATAATAAAGCTAAATGTAAATGCTAAAGATATACTTCTAGGGGGAAAAACGCTTAGGAGAAAATTGGATTAGGCAAATATTTCTTAGACTACAAAATCACGAACAACAAAAGATGAATTGGACTTCATCAGAATTAAATATTGCCATTTAAAATACGCTGTTTTAAAAAAATGAAACTGCAGTCCAAAGATTTGTAGAAGATATTTACAAAACATATCTCGTAAATAACTTGGATGTACACACAACATATTAAGACCACCTATCTTAAAAATATATCTTTTAACAGATACTTTACCAAAGAAGTAAGAAGTATAAATAGCCAAATAATCGTAGGAAACAATGTTCCGTATCACGTGGTTGGAGAAATACAAGATAAAAACAGGAGATGTAGCACATCCCAGTTACGGGAATCGATGAGACCAACGAAAAGCCACCTACACAGGCGCACATACGCACGAACCCACAAAAGTGGCAGTACCAAGTATTAGAGACGAGGCAGAGCAACAGCAGCTCTTACATACCATTGACGAGAGAATCTTGGTTCCCAAACTGGCTCCCGTGCCCCAGGGCAGGAAGAGAGGGAAGAAAGAGACAGGCGGCCCCAGATTGGAGGAGGCCGGTTTAGCAAACAAGGCGGTTACGCTTTACTTACGAGGCTTATCGAGGACCGCGGCAGCAAGAGTGGATCTCCGAGCCCGCCGCCAGAATCTTAAAAGTTTATATAGAGGCCTTAACTGGGTTGAGTAACGTATCCAATCCAGATGGTCTCAGCAACACCTTACTCTCTCAGGGATGCGTCCTTGGAACAGCTCTTTATGTAGAAATGGTGGGTGGGCGGAACATTCCAAAGATGGAGAAGTGAGGTAGGGTGGGGCATGGGGAGCTTCCAGGTGCCCGGATCCAGCTCGTGGGTCAATTTGCGGTCATGTCCTTTCAATGACCTCCTCCAACACTACTCTGCCGTGACCGGCTCTTGACAATCTCACAGATCTCCTTCTTCACAAATGTGCCTTGTGCAGTCAGCAAGGGATTTCATTAACATTAAGGTGGCTCATTTGGCGTCTGGCTCCATTGAAAGCAGACACCACAGCAGGAATATGGGAATATGCAAAGGAAAATACAGATCAAGATAATGATTCTCAAAGTAAGTAACATTTTTTTTTTCCACCAAGAGCCCCATGATATGAACCATTGAGTTACTAAGTCCCCTAGGCTGGTGGTCGGATCCCTCAAGGTGGTCACTTGTGTCTCATGTGATTTAATAAAGTTGATAAATTAGCAGACTCATCAGTATGAACACACAGAATTCTATTGGGATAATGGCACAGCTGCCTCCTAGCAAGCAAGGCAGTAATAATGTTCAATTCTGTTTTGGGGGACAGCTTTTCTCATTAGAAAGATTTCCATGTACAGTAAAGACAGGCTTTTCTGGCTGTCTTCCTGGGTGAATTTTGTAAGCACCTCCATGTACTCTTTGATGTCCACCAGACCAGTGGAGGGAACAAACATGGTGATCAAATAATCTACCAATAGAAGACAGAATGTTCCCACCTGGCCTTAAGGAAAAGGAGGTTGGCAGCTTTAGAAATTTTGACCTGCATGTATATACCATATATGTTGACAGAGGGAGGCAGCACTGTCAGGCATGATGAGATGGACTGGGGTGGGATATGTCAGACCAGAACTTCCATATTCTCCCCACTTTCCATGTTGCATGTTCCATTCCAGATATAATGTTTTGCAGCAGGACAATAGGATTCCAGTGGAGGTAAGATCGTTCCCCTCTCACCCAGAGGTATGAAATAACTCACCCATCTGAGTAGGACATCCTGCTACAAATTGCAGTAGATAACGCCTTTTCCAGGTGTGATGGGACTTGACATTCTCAGCATGTTGATCCACAATGAGAGTCGGGATAATGGCTGTTTCCCATGACTTCCATACCTTTACGGTATTAGGTGCCTCAGCAAGGGTCCCAAATCTAACATATGAGACCATAGGCCCTACTGGTTGATCACAGGAATGTATTAAAGCTTAGAATAATACATGAGTGTACCCAACCTAGGTGGTTTTATCTGTTAGTAATTTGATCTACTGTTTTAATATTCCATTCTTCCTTTCTACCAACTCTGCTACTTGTGGGTTATAGTAGAGATGGAACCTCCACTCAGTGTCATATACTTTTGTCTAGTCTTGCACATCATGACCTTTGAAATGTGAGTCCCAGTCCCTGTCTATTCAATGAGGGTATGTGTACCTGGTACTCAGTCCTCTATGGTAGCAGCCTGGTTTGTGTAGTAACACAGGACAGCTTGGCTTTAGGGCAGGTGCAGTGGTCGCACAATCCAGGGCATACTTGGGACACTCACTTGATGCAAGGGGCTAGTATAATCAATTTGCCAGTCTCTCACAGGTTGGGAACTTGGGTGGATGGTCCCAGACTCCTTTGGCAGTTGCCTTGGTTGTTTGGAACACACAGGACATGCTATTGTTGCACTAACCAGGTCACTGTATTAAGGGCAATCCAGCATCCTTGGCAATACACGCTGCCCCACCCCTCACTGTGCCCCAAGTGCTACACTGGTCACTCCTTCTTTGCACCCAACCCGCTGTATCTCCTGAAGGATCAGTGTTAGGGATTGTACCCAAGCTAGGGTATCAGCTTCCTGATTGCCAGGGGGTATCAGTGCCTTATGAACTGGGATGTGTAAAGCAGTGAGGACTACTACAGGCTTCTGTTGGTGGACTAAAATGCTTGTTGACGTTTCTTGGCCTCCCTTTCTGTCTTGGGTCTTTCCCACGGCCCATATTCATACCTGAGATTTCTCTCTTTCACCCAAATCAGAAATGGATTGTTCAACATCATAAATGTCTTCTCCCATGATTGGGCTCAGCATGGATAGCAGCATCCTTTAGTAGGTGCTGGGGTGCACTAGAATATCTTACAGTGATGGTGGTCGATCAGAACCTTCTAAGACTATAGCACAGATTGCCTATCTCATTTCAAACTCCCTAAGAATTTGTCGTATGTCCTCTATAGATTTTCAGGGACCCACATACCCAACCACCCCCTTCATTGGGCCAAGCCTTTCTGCAGGCTAGAATAATCCAATCTATAAGGTAATGAGTGCTTTATATCCTCTCAGTGCATTGCCAATGGGCAGGGTATGTGGTAATGTTGCTCATTTTTTCTTCCTGCTGTCAGTCAGAGAAATTATCACAGCCACTTCCCTCACCCCTTGCTCCCCACCCCCTTCCTATGAACACACTAACCATGCCTGGATACTTTACCTGGCCTTTTTCCAGAACTTGACAGCCATTTAAATAAGCTCAGTGGGAGTATATTCTTTCATAATAAATATGTTTTAAATTAGAGCCTGCTCTGACTGGCTAGGGATGATGTTGCTGGGCTTTTGTTTTCCTTTGTATTAGAAGTCAGACAGTACAGGGCATTTCATGTGTTTCACTGAAAGTCACCACAATGTCCTCCTTTTCACTCTCCTCATGTTCCCAGGGTTCCCATTTCGTAGCATCCCCTTCAGGATTTGGCACAAAAACCTGGATCTTAATCCTAGGCAGTTTGTTCCCTCTTAGCTTTGCAAAATGGCAGGTTAAGTTCTCCAACATATTGTCCTGTTATCCTACAGTGTCAGGCAGCCCTGAGGCTAGCAGAGTTGTGGATACCACACATCCTTTCTCTTACCTCAGATCTTCTTCCAGCTTTCTAACTCAAATGTCAGCCTCTAATTGGGCATCGGTGGCCAGCCAAACTGCCTACAGTAGAGGCCAGCCTACTTCAGTAGCCATCTGTTTTTCTTCTCTGCCATGGTGTACTATGCCCAGTTCTTCAAACAAATGCACTAAAATAGCTGGCATGTCAGGCACCTCGTGTAATAGTCTACAAACATCTAACATATGGGTCACGCCTCCCTACCTATCTAGAGGTAAATAGCCAATTCAGGCTTCCTCCCAAGAGTGCCTCTTTCCCAGGACCCATGTCTTCAGTCTCCTGGACCCATGTCTTCGGTCTGCTGGCTAGCTCAGCAATTATTAGGTTGCCACTTGCCTCACATAAGGAGGGCAAACAGACACCTAAGAGGGGCAGGACAGTCCGCAGTGATAGGTGGCAGGTTTAATAAGCAAGGGACCTTATATATGAGGATTGTCTTGAGCAGCTGTGAAACAAGTGGATGTTCTCACCTATCCACCAGAATCTTAAAGATTTAGATAGAGGCCTTAACTGAGTTGAATCACATAATCAGACCAGATTATCTCAATAACACCTTACTCACTCAAGGCTCTGTCCTTGGAACAGCTCCTAGTCTGGGAATGGTGGGCAGAATATCCACTTGAAAGACAGAGGAAGACATAAAGAGCCTCCTGTTACCTGAGTCCAGCTTTCAATTCAACCAATGGCCACATGCTCTTGATGACCTCCTCCAGCATGAATAAAAAATGGTACAGTTACTTTAGCTAACAGCCTGATTTTTTCTTCTGAAGTTATCTATACATGTCATACAGCTCAGTAATATAAATTGTAACTAGTTGTGGAAATAGAAAAATGAAAATAATTATGCACGAAATATTTGCACTTGAATGTTTATAACAATCTTATCCCTAATAGTTCCAAACTAGAAAACAAAACCACATAAAATATCTATCAGCTGGCCCATGGACACACAAATCATAAAATATCCATATAATAAGATGCAATGAATAATATTCAGCAATGAAAAGGAGCATGTTACTAAATTTCAAAATGAATGAATTGTGAAACATTATTTTAAGTAAAAGATATCAGACATAAAACACTAAACAATCTGTTAACTCCGTTTATTTAAAATTTTAGAATAGGCAAAGCGATTGTAACAGAAAGCAAATCAGTGTTTGGCAGAGACTCTGGGTAGAGAGAAGTGTTGACCACAAAGGGGCATGTGGGAAATGTTTGGGATAGTGGAAATATCCCACATCATGGTTTGAGTGATGGTTACATGATTGTATACAATTGTTAAAACTCATTAAATTACATACTCAACAACTAACACACTCAACAACACAGATGAACCTCTAAAATATGTGGAAACAATGATATCAAACACAAAAGAGTAAATGCTTTATAATTCCATTTATATGATTCAAAAAAAAAAAAAAAAAAAGCAAATAAGCTACAGTCTTTAAAAAATAGACCGTGATTGTTTATGGGGATGTTGGGTGGCTGGAACCTTATACCAAAGTATTATCTGGGGTGATTGGAATTTTTTTGTATTTTTACTGGTGTGGTGGTTACTATGGTATATATATTTATCACAGCTCATCAAACTATGCACTTTTTAAAAAATTTTTGTTGTATGAAAATTTTTCCTCAGTAAGACTGATTTTCCCTACTTGGACTGAAACTGAAAGTGTACAATTTGGCACATTCTTATGGTTTCTTACCATGCCATTTATTTCAGGAGCTATCAAAACACTCAGTTGTTTCATGCTTTTCACTTTCCAAATGTCACAAGAAGAAAGTCACCTAGATGAACATGCTAGACCAAATACTACAACTTTCAAATTCCCTATTTAATTCCTAAAGTAAAATTAAATTCTAAGTTTGACTGAGGTCCTCTTATTCTAAATTTCCCTGACCATGAAGTGGCCTCCTCTGAGAAATAAGCACATTTTGTTTAAAAACAACATAGAAATATGCAGAAATAGTGTTTCTGCATTAGCCTTTCGATAAAGAGAATGAAATCTCAGACCACTTGCGACAAAAGAAGCATATGCTATATATTGGGTAACCGCGATTAAATTGAGTCTACCCATACAAAATTATGATCACTTGTACAAACTGTTACGATCTAACAAATGTCCATTATAACTTGCTACATTCATTTCATATATCTATATCTATAAATATAGGTATAGATTTCCAATTCTTTATTTCTCTGTTAGTTTAAAAATAAGGGTTTACATTTATGTCTGTTAGCATTGGCAACTAAGTGTTAGTCCATAGCTTAGTTATATAAGAAATCCAAATCAAACTGGCTTTAAAAAAAAAAAAAAGGAGGGGCACCTGGGTGGCTCAGTCGGTTAAGCGTCTGACTTCGGCTCAGGTCATGATTTCATAGTTCATGAGTTCGACCCCCGCGTTGGGCTCTGTGCTGACGGCTAGCTCAGAGCCTGGAGCCTGCTTCTGATTCTGTGTGTCCCTCTCTCTGACCTTCCCCTGCTCATGCTGTCTCTCTGTCTCTCTCTCTGTCTCTCTGTCTCTCTGTCTCTCTCTCAGAAATAAATAAAAAACATTAAAAAAAAGAAACTGGGGACATATTATTTAAAAAAAGGAAATTATTGGCTCATCTAACTGAAAAACATATAGTTTTAGACAACGATGATAATAGTTCAAATATTATCGTCAAGACTAAATCTCCACCTGCATCTCTCAGTTCTGCTCTTGTCCATGTTGGTATTGTGTTCCAGCCAGTTCTCTCCCCAGTGGCAGCCCCGAGAAGACTCATGTCTGTATCAGGGTAGTTCATGTAAGAAGTATACCAGTTTCTCTTTCTTAATAGTTCCAGCAAAATTCCCTGAAATGACTGCCATTGATCTGGCTTGGGTAAATCTCTGAACCAATTACTGTGGAGAGAGGGAAAAAATTATATTCCTGGCCCAGGGGAAAGTGATGTGGTCATTGCTAGAAATGCGGTATGGTTAATATGTCCCATCCAGATGATCTGAGTGTTAGGGAGGTGTGATTTGCAGAAAACAAATCAATATCTTTCTAAGGAAAGTTTGGGATTAGAGGCTAGTCAATCCACAAATATAACAAACAGAGCTGAAAACCAACAACACAATCTATCCTCTGCAGTAATTGAATAGGATGCTTAAATAAATCCTTTGCACAGAGTTGTTGCTTAAGATACATTTGTTCATGGAATGAAGCACTCGAACACTTTTTCTGTGTAAAGTCATGTTGCTGTTAAAATTGAAATGGTTTCTCTCAATATAAGCTAATCTTCCTAAACTTTCGAGACTTCTTATGTTGGTATCAGAGATTTCTAAAGGAGAAATATGAAGATTCCTCCCTAATTTGTCGTTTGTTTTCATATTTTTCTTCCGCTGATATATTCTTGTTGTATGTCTAGTAATTAACGCCAATGCTGACTCCTTCATTCCAGAAAGGTTTAGAAGGCAGGGCTGGAATAAAGCTATAGATACTGCCCACCATGTCATCAAAAGGTCAATGATTTAAGATATAATACTATGCATATGATATATACATTTTATATGTTAATGTCATTTTATATATTAATGGGAAAAAGAAATTATACTGAACCATCCACACTCTTTGTCCTGGGTTTTCTTGCTATCAAAAGCAAGTCTTTGCTAGAATGCTGATGAGAATTAGGAGAATGATGACATTTTTCCTCTAACTGGTTTGTTAGCTAACTCGTTTGTTACTCAGTGTCTTCACCTCATTATCACAAATCTCCAGCCGATAAGACAAATATTTTAAAAACCAATAGTAAAAAAATATTGGGACTTTGAAATGAGAATTCTGACAAGCAAAATCATTCTGATCTCCATGAATATCTTTTTCCCTTAACAGGAGGTTTTTGAGAATCTTGCCTTCAAGTATGACCTCTGCTTCACTTAAGCAGATAAATTTCTTTCCTGATGGATAAGGAAGAAAGCTTTGCATAAGGCACAGGAATAAAAGGTACAGCATGAGGAAAATAGTCAATGGTGCTATAATAGCATTGTATGGTGACAGATGTTATCTACGCTTGTGGTGAGCATAGCATAAAGTGTAGAGCAGTTGAATCACTATGTTTCACACCTGAAACAAATGAAACATTGTGTGTCAAGTATACTTAAATAAAAATAAATTAAAAAATAGACAGTATATTAAATTCAGTGTGTAGACAAGGATAAGAAACAAACAAACAAACACTTAACCAAAATATTTCTTTAAAACAATGCACTGTGAAAAATGAACCTATAGGCTCCTCTCCAAAAGGAAAGCTTTGCCACTGTTGGCCATTATTTTACTGTGCTGGAGAACAGAGTCAACAGTGGTAAGTTGGATGAAGAAATAGGGAGGAGAATACTAGGTCCTTATATGAGTTCCAGGATCAAGCCTGTCTTGAAGCAATATTAGTCATACAAACATGTGCTTTGAAGAGTCAGTAAACTGCCTTTGTTGTTCAGGCCAAACTGGGAAGGTCTTTTGTGACTTTTAACTTAAAATATCCTAATAGATTCAGGATTCCTATTAATATATAGCAGCAATTGTTTATTAATAATTTTAAAAAGAGATCAAAGAGCAACCAAAGATATTGTCCCTGAACAATATGTCAGGGACCCTGAGATGTAGTCCCTGATTTTCAAATAACAAGCTGTTAGATTTTTCTGGGCTTCTAATCGTTTAAGCACTAACATAGAACTGAAATCCTCTCCTATAGTTTTTGAAGCTCAAATGACATGACATATCTTTATAATATCCAAAGGGTTGCCAAAATTCAGCATAATATGATGTCAATGCTAATTAAGGACTAACACAAATGTCTTAAAAGCACACTAGACCATTTGGATTTGCCTGGCCTCTTATCAACTTGGTGTGCATGCAGTGAGGGCAAATTTAGTCCAAGTCTCTATTGACCAGAAAAAGCTGAAAATCAGGTCAGTTCCCCTGATTATTCAAATAGCAAATTCACCTGCTCAGGGATTGACCTGATTCCCTTCACTTTACTGGTCAGTTGCCTCCTACGGGTGTGTTACTTTAAGAGTAAAGATGCCTTATCACTTTATCCTGTACAAAGAGTCTGGGAAAGCACAGCCTTGACTCTACTCTTGACCTTCACCCTCTCTGGATTGGCAGACTCATTATGGCCTATTAATAATCCCACACCACTTTTACATATAAATAGAGGCTGAAAGAAAATATGATAACCGATTAAGATTTAAAAATCTGCTGTTGAATCCCAGATAATTTTAAAACTGCCTATACAAATATATGTTTAGGGCCACAGACATAATATTCACCAAGGGTGGTTATTAAATTCCTTAATTCAACCTCCACACTTATAGACTCCTGTGCAGTAGGTATGAAATAGAGCCCATGAGCCTGCAATTTTAATAAGCTTCCCAAATGACTTTTAGGTATATGAAAGTTTGAAAACATTAACGCAAGTCAGGTCTTATGCTTTCCACCCCTTTCTAGCTAATTATTTGGTGTTTATAGCTGACTCCGAAGTTGATTAAATCATAGAGTTTTGGGGGAGTCAAAAATAAGAGAGGGGCACCTGGGTGACTCTGTCAGTTAAGTCTAAGACTCTTGGTTTTAGCTCAGATCATGTCTCACGGTATGTGAGTGTGAGCCCAGCATCAGGTTCTGTGCTGACAGCATGGAGCCTGCTTGAGATTCTCTCTGTGGCTGTCTAAATCAATAAATAGACTTTAAAAAGATAGCTTTAGGAAATAGTTTAGTTTCCCACAACAAACTAACTTTTACAAAGACAATGGGGGCTCTACTGTCATGACCATGAAGAAAAATAAGCACTTGAAGCTGTATGTTATATTGGCATTTTCTAGAGGAGACCTAGCTAACTTATTTATGCAGGGGATGTTGCACAATTGAGCATGTTTAGTGATAATACACTCTTCGCTATTTGAAAACAACAAACACAATCACATTAAAATTCTGTTTTTAAAATAGCAGATCCCAGTTACTTTGCCTGTGAGGTTACTCAGCCAAAATTTCTGCGGGAATTTTTAGCACAGACATATTGTACATGCATGGCACCAGGTTAATTTGGCACAATCACATCAGATTAAAGATCCACTGAGACATCCTGTAAGTCTAGATAAAACAGCTCCCAATAACTGCAACTGTCAATGACAGAGCTCCAAATGCTGAGAGTCTGCTGAGCAGCAGCAACTTATATAACAGTCTACCTACACTAGTATTTTGGCAAATCACTACAGATACCAAGAAATGTATCCAAACACTGTAAACTAGCTGTGTAGTGGTAAGAGAGAAACATGGAACAGAACAGAAATATAATCACCTAAATCAGAAATAGGCAGCTTCCACATATATCCATGCTAAGAGGAAGAAGAAGAAAGAAGGAAGGGAGGAAGGAAGGAAGGAAGGAAGGAAGGAAGGAAGGAAGGAAGGAAGGAAGGAAGGAAGGAAGGAGGGGGGGAGGGAGGGAGGGAGGGAGGGAGGCAAGGAATGAGGGAGAGAGGCAAAAAGGAAGAACAAATTCCAGGTTTAAAATAATATTATTTTTCAATATTCAGGTGAACATGTGAAAGTAAGTTAATTGTATCCACAGAAACAAACTTTTATTTGAGCACACAAATAGCTATAAAATATATATTTTACCAGTATCTAATAGTATTAGTATCTGATTCAAGCCCTCTGAATCTTACAAAAAATTTCAAGAGCTGGATAACAAATCTGATATCCAGAAGAGTGAGAATTAATTTCATAATAAGGAGCAATGACTACATCTTATTTCCTCGGAGCTCCCAGGAAGGGAGCATAATTGAGCCCATCTGTAAATAGTGCTACTCTTCTGACCATTTCCAATCATTTTACCTGCAAGTGCAGGCCCAGCTCCCTGGACAGTATCTGGGCTTCCAAGCTGGGAGAGGGGCGGGAGAGGAGAGAGGGGAAGGATAGAAATAGTAGGTACAAACTAATAAAGCTTTAATATTGGAGTAAAACTAGTTTAGATATAGTTGATTCAGCAAGCTCACCTAGTTTGAGTACCTACCTTCATGTCAGAACCTATGGTAAGAAGGCAGAGTAAGATGCTGTCTCTGTTATTAAGAAATGATAATCTGGTGATGGGATTCCCCTTTTCGTGCTCCACTGTAAGATGATTTGACTCCAATCCTTTGTATGCTGAGGTTTATATGAATTTTTTTTCTTTTGAAAATCTCTGGTTTCCCAAGCTTCCATTCTTATCATTGTTTTAATCATCTTAAGAATGGTCTTCCTTTCACCATTCCATATGTATACATATTTATTATATATAATATACACATTTATATGGAAAATTATCCCCCAGTGTTTTTATTACTTAATCTTCTATTGTAGTTTGATTTTTGCTTCCACCGTTTCACTGAAATTACTTTTGCCTTCAATTACCTCATCAATGATAGATTTTTAGTGTTTGCTTTTTTTTTTAAAGTTTAATGTTTATTCATTTTCAAAAAAGAGACAGAACATGAGCAGCAGAAGGGCAGAGACAGAGAGGGAGACACAGAATCTGAAACAGGCTCCAAGCTCTGGGCTGTCAGAATAGAGTCCTATGTGGGGCTCAGACTCACAACTTGCAAGATCATGACTTGAGCCGAAGTTGGATGCTTAACCTACTAAGCCACCCAGGGGCCCCAAATTGTTAGTGTTTATTTGAGTAAACTTTTGTGGCATGTTTTATACCTCGATGGATTTGTTAATTTACCATTATTTTAGTGTATCCATTAAGGTCCAGACTTTGCTCCCAGTGCTGGGGATTCAGCTGTGAACAAGTCAGGCAGAGATGCCTTGCTCTAATGAAGCTGATGTTTTAAGTGAATACTTAGTTTGGTTATTCATAAAACTCCTTTTCTTCAGTAAAACCTATACTGTTAGTTCTTCTACCTTTCTGACTTTCCCATTCAGTTTCTTTTATAATATCCTTTCTTTTTTTAATGTTTATATATTTATTTTGAGAGAGAGAGCACCTAAGCGGGGGGAAAGGCATAGAGAGAGGAGAGCTCTGGAGAATCCCAGGCAGACTGCACACTGCCAGCACAGAGCCCAATGCAGGGCTTGATCCCACTCACTGTGAGATATGACCTGAGCTGAAATCAAGAGTCAGACACTCAACCAACTGAGCCAGCCAGGTGCCCCTATAGTACATTTTTATTCTATCAATGCTTAAGCATTGATATTCTATATAAGGTTTTGCCAGCAAACTATTATGATTCTTTCTTCTGTTCTCTCCTAATGTGACTTCACCCTCTCTACCACCATTTGCTGATCCTGACTAAATGACAATATCCAGCTCTGAAATTTCCTTGAGCTGCATTCACACTTTCATATCTTGGATGGGAAGCTTTATTTGCATGCCTTGAAGACCTCCAATTTAATATTCCCAAAGCTTAATCCCTCATATTCCTCCAATCATTTTCTTCTCCTATGTTCTCTGTCATCTGGTGATATCATTAATCATCCCAACCTATGCTAAAAAAATCTTAGAAACACCCTCAACTCTTTCCTTTCTTTTGGTTGTTTCCATTTTTTACACACAATTAATCATCAGAAGGAGCCAATTTACATTTTTGTACTCCTTGAATTCTTCTCTACTTCTGTCTTTATCATCTATCTCTCTTAGAGCTTGAGTAAAATTTAAACACTTTTAGCCTAGACTCTGGCATCACCTTCCTAATGGGATGATTGCCTCAAATTCATCTTCCTTACAGCATACAGATTAATTTCTCTGCTTAAAACTCTTCAATACTACATATCAATAATAATTTGAGTGAACAATTCTTGATACACCAAAGGTTTGTAGCAAATTAGTGTTTAATTGGATTCTCTAGACCATGGTAAATCATTTCTCCCTATAACTTATATAGAGAGCATGTACACCTGTAGAGTAAAGCAATGAAATGTCAAAAGGTTACTACTTAACTATTTTAGTACTGCCTGCCTGCAAGCTCTGAAAATCAAGTTCTAGGAAGAATCAAGAGCCGTATAACATGAATTTATTCAGTCGGAATCCCAAATTGTGCAAATTTGTCTCAGCATGTAATTTATTCATGGGAAATGCTAGCCAAATTCATGATGTTTTGCTATCAAACCAGAAGTATATTACTTAAAAACAAAGCAGGTTGGGATTTTCCTAAGCTTATTTTAAAGAGGCACATGTTTCTTCTACAAGCAATATATTTCATCAATTAAGATAAAAAGATTTGGAATCACTTATGCACGTAAAATGTTCTGAAATAAAGTATTCACTCATTAACATGCTAGAACATAAGTTGTGATTTTAAAAATATCACTAGGTTGGAAACTAATTTGACAATAAACTATTTGTAAAAAAATAAAAATAAAAATAAAAAAAATAATAAAATAAAAATATCACTAGGATGTGGAGTGCCCAGCTACTTAATACCACAAGCCTATTCTTTAGACTTTATCCATAAACATTAACAATAACAAAATCACAGAATTCACTTTATACTTGAAATTAAAAGCTTATTTGTGTTTTTTTGTTTCTGAGCTCATCAGCCAGTCCTTTCATTCTTTTATAGTAAAGATTAAGTAGATGTTTACAGAAATCATCCTTCCATGTGTCTCTAGCTTCATGTTACTATTATTCTTCATATTCAGACTCGTACCTTCTTCTTCTAGTGGTAAATTTTGTACAAGTAGGTTGTTAATTTTTTATGTGGCACCTAGATAGTAAAATTGTACTGGTATACTGTCATTCTGATGATGCTGTCAATCGTTGATATGTACATTTTGAACGTATGAATGACTGGTCATCAGAAACATGAATACTGGTATTCCTCTTCCAGAGATCATTCAATACACCTTGAATCCCCCTTATATTCAACATGTTAATATTACCTTCAGGAGCAACAATGCAGTCTATGCTTCACATGAGGCCAGCTTATTCTTATCATGAGGTAGAAATGATCTAGGGTTGTCTATTTAATGAGGCATAATAATATCTTTTTTTGTCTATGCACAGCAGGCATAATTCTGGGTACTTAATAGAGTCCCTTTTTTTTCCCATATCACATTTACATACATTAATAAAAAATATTTTAGAGAAATTTCATTAATGTTTGTCTTCTTATTTTAAACACATGTATATATACATATGTCTTAAGCCTGTATACATATATTTATGTATATATGTTTCAAGTATATGAGTTTGTAATGGAGAGAGAAACACAGCCAACCACCTCTGGGATTTTACATCTGAATTCAGGTCCAAAGTTCATTCGTTCGTTTTCTTTCTTTCTTTCTTTCTTTCTTTCTTTCTTTCTTTCTTTCTTTCTTTCTTTCTTTCTTTCTTTCTTTCTTTCATATTAGAAGCTCTTTATTGTGGACATGACTCTATCTTATAGAAATGTGATATTCAAAAACAGTTGAATGGCCAACATGGATTTCATGTTATTGCTTCTTTGCAAAGTTCAAAAAATGCAGTTTCAATTTCTACAACAGTACTGGAATTAAGAGTATATAACATATTTTTATCTACTTTAAGTTTAAAAACATAGTATTAATTTAATACTCCTTCAGTAAAAATAGTACCTCTTACTTGCTGGCCTAATGCCAGATCTTGAGATCATGATTTTCCTTTCAATTTAGTTAGGAGTCACAACCTTGGAAAGGGAAATGGGAAAGGGAATGTCCTTAATGCTTTAGAATCTACCCCAAACCACAGAAGGGGTTAATACTAGGGTGAAGATTGGACGGACACTCCTTTTTCCACTGTGGTGCTCATTACCAAAGGCTGTGGTGTTAGTTCTCTCCAGTTCTAAATACTGTCATTTTCTTACATTCCCTTTAGGAAAAGCCTGGGGACCGTGGTGTGAAAAAGCTGCATCTGTTCAATACTGCTGGCACCTCCCCTCATTAGGTTCATGTGACAGGCTTGGTTGAATATTTATCTGTGACTAATCGAGACCTTTTTTCTAGACTCCAATTGATCAATTGCATTTTGAAAAGACAGTCATATTGACATCCTAGTTACCACCTCTAGGACTGCTTCTAAAGCTGGAAATAGAAGTGTCTGCTGCTCTCTTCATGTTAGACACACGTGTAGCAAAACGCTATCCAATAAGCAAAGGCCTTTGATTGTTAGGTTTTTTTTTCAGACTTATGTAACGTTTCAGTCTTATTTCTCAATTCTTTCCTGGTGAAAGAAAAGAGAAGCACTCTCTTAACATACACACTGTGCTTTGGTATTTCCAAAATCTGCTCAAGGTTTCTTCTGTTAGAGATGATCTTGTTCATATGTTTATAGGTTACCGATTCTTCAAGACCCAAATCCATCCATCACACGGCCTTCTAAGCTCTGCCCACAGTAGAATATGCTATTTCTATTTTCTGGACTCCACGGAACTTTACTTGTTTTATGGGATTAGCTGTTTTATACCTTGCTCAACCCCTTGTTCTTGACCTAACACAGATATTTCTAAATGTTTCCCTTTTTTACTATCTAAAGATAATCTACCTTTTTAAATGTTTATTTTTGAGAAAGATAGAGCGTGTGCATGTGTGAACGGGGGAACGGGAAGAGAGAGAGGAGGACAGAGGCTCCGAAGCAGGCTGTGAGCTGACAGCAGAGAGCCTCCTGTGGGACTCGATCTCACAAACTGGGAGATCATGACCTGAACCAAAGTCGGACACTTAACTGAGCCACCCGGGTGCCCTCATCTACTTTCTAAAATTGTAAGTCCTACCATTATCACAACAGAAAACCTGCATTTAACTTTCCCTAGGAATAGTGCATCGTACTAAGCACTTCTTATTATTTCATTTTATCCTTACAGCAACTCTGTAAGACTTTCATTGCTCCCACCCCTAAAAAAGGAGAAAATTAAGATGCAAAACGTGAAGTGCCTTCCCCACAAAAGCCTCACTATCCAATGGCACACTGAGAATACAGAACACAGCCTATACACTACTATAGAACACTGCCTCCAATCTTGCAAAAAGAATAGGAATTAAATTAACTTCCTACATTATTTGATTAGTTCCATAAAGGCTAAGTATTTAAAAGATGATGTTAATTTATTTGGGTAAGGTTTTACGGTTTTGTCATGTAATTAGCCAAAACTTTTTCCTGTAGCCAATAGGAAACAACGATTTTCAAAGGCCAGTTCCGTTAGAATTACAGAGCCTTAGTTACATTTCAGATTCCTGGGCAACTTCCTGCTCCTACAGAATCAATTGGGAATGTGGTTTTACCAGCTTCCCAAATGAATCTTACACACTTTAAATTTTGTAAAGCTCTGGTTGGAGCAAAATGCAGGATATTTTTGTTGTTGTTGTTTCTCTGTTGCGATGGAGTTGACTTTTCCTGGTTACAGCCAGCAGTTGGGCTTTCAGGCTTTCTGGTTGTTGGCTATATGCTCGCTGCTCTGATAAAGACAGTTGCACCCTACATCTCATGTCATTCAGTTACGCAGGGGTTTCAATGTAAAATATCATTGAAAGCAGCCGGGACCCAGATTCTGTGCTCATATTCTTAAAGTGGTAGTTCTAGCCAAAGCAGAAGCTTCTCAGAGGCCACCAGAGCTGCCATGTTCATTGCCTCCCCTGTAATGTTAGGAGAGAGAATGGATTTGAGGACAAAAGCAGAGGTTCACACATTTACCTTATGACAAATTTGGATGAAAGAAGACAATTACACTATTTTCCCCCAAATGACTTTTTTTTTGGATTAACCTTCAATTCTTTAATCAAGAGAGTCCCCCCCACCATTTAACTCTCTTATCCAGCATCGGTGTTTGCAGGACACTGTAATAAGAATGGAGAATTAAAGGTGCCTCATGGGAGATGAAGCAGCCAAGCACAGGAACAGAGATATTACACCCCATTATAAGCCAAGAGAAGGGAAACTTAATGGTAGGTGAAGTCAAGAAAATCTTGCAAGACAAGAACATTTTAAGTAGAATTAGCATGTACAAAGAGAATGAGGCATGACAAGCGTGCTTAGTTTAAGAAAAGTACAACTAGAAGTTAGGACCTACCCTTCCTGAAGCAATTTAACATACATTTTTTTTCATTCCCAATTGAAATAGAAAACACATTTTTACTCTCCTGCATGATAGTCCGCCTTATAAGTCCTTTAGATTCCTCTTTTGTCTAGTGTTTTCTTCAGCATCACTTTTTGCAAATTGCTCTTCACATTTTCCCTTTCTCTTAAACTGGTTGGCTCAAGACTAGATACATTTTATAAGGGTGACAGGATATAAAGAAGACTTCATTGGCACATTGTGCTCATTTGTTATAAGTTAATGGCCTGACACTAGATTGCTGTCTTACAGATATCAAGCAAAGTGAAAGCCTGTTTGAAAGTAAGAAAATAAAATCATTCAAGTTCTATATCAGGAAACTGAGATGGTTTAGTTAATCTCTGAGACTGTTGATAATATTCTAGTTCTGTGATTTTCGAATCTATGTTAGGATTTATACAGGATCAAAGACAACATAATCATGGGTTCAAGCCCCACATCAGGCTCTGTGCTGACAGCTCAGAGCCTGGAGCCTGCTTCAGATTCTGTATCTCCCTCTCTCTCTGACCCATCCTTGCTCACGCTGTCTCTCTCTGTCTCTCAGAAATAAATAAAACATTTAAAAACATGTTTTTAAAAGACAATATAATCACCTCTGTTAATCTATGAGAACAAAAGAACATGGAGAGCATAGATAGAAATATCCCCAGAATAATCTTAAAATCAATTTTAATCTATTTCTGACAGCATCTTTTACCTAAACCTTTGAGAATTAAAAATGACAGATTTTCCTCCTCTTACCACTATATTAATGTAATGTGAAATGCCAGGAAAATGCTGGCAGGGAGATGTTGTTGCAGCAAAAGAAATTGATCATCTACATACTGGACACTGATAATGAATAATCAATGGTAAATTCCTTTCATACATTTTATTAAAAGACCTACTATGTGCTAAGACATGATCCAGTGTCTCATCGATGTGCATCACAATTACCTGGGGAGCTAGTTAAAAATGCAAATGACCAATCCCTAGGAGATCCCATATGATAAAGTTGGGGGAGGGGCTTGAGCCTCTACGAGTTTATCAAGTTCTGCAGGTGATTATGTTGTAAATCAAAATTTTAAAGTCATTCTGCTAGGGAAGTATAACGACCTGTAATAGCAATTCCATACATTTTAACTAATCTACACATGTATTGTTGATCATCAGTACTGAATTTCAATCATCTGATTTTTACAGGCTCTAGTACCAGACTAAATGAGTGAATTTTGTTTTTATTTAGTAAGTTTTCATCTAATTATTTAGTTCCTTCATGATATTTAGCTTTCGTACTTAGTTTCATGGCAATCTGTTATGACTTTGGAAAACTTTATAATGTAGAAAAACCTATTTTTTTCTTTCTCTTTCTTTCTAGGTTTATAGTTCATATTTTTTAAGTAGACCACCCTTCATACAAAAAATGGAAGGGAGAAGTAGGTGCAGGCTTTTAGATGTTTCCTGAGCTATAAAAAGAAAACACAGCATTACATCTTCCTTGGGGATCATAATGAATTTTTAAATGGCGCCTAGCCATTGATCAGCTGTCTCAGGGATTTCAGCAGGGACAGCAGCTTACGTGAGAAGAATCATCAGTATTGATAAGTCCTTTATGTTCAGCAAGAGGAGAATTGTGATTTTCCGTTTGCACATTACCATGATGTGTATTGAACATCTGAGCAATGAAGTGAATCAAATTGTACATACTCAGCATGCTTGCCACCACGTATGTGTAATCCTTCAGGGTGCATAATAGTGGAGAGTTTAAAATAGAATCCCAGAGCAACCCAAATAAACAACTAACTGCCAATTTCCTTAAGCATGGCAAGAGCACATCCCGTGGTGATTAGTCTGAGTTTGTTTCCAAGGTAATTTTCCAGTAACCAGTCTACTTTGCAGAGATATTAACATGTTTTCACTAATGTGGAAGTCTAGAGTTAAGAATAAAAACAATCTATTTCAAAAAGGAAACATTGTAATTGACAAAGAAAGAATATTATGTTGAATAGGATTGCATGTCTTTTACCTTTCTATGTAAACTTTAGAATGAGTTTATCAATATTGACAAAACAGAGCCTTGGAATTTAATTTGGGATTGCATTGAATCTGTTGACCAAGTTGAAAAAAGCTGACATCTTAACTATATTGATTCTTCCAATCCATCAACATGGAATACCTATCCATTCATTTATACCATCTTTAATTTCTCTCAGAAGTGTTTTGCAGTTTTACCTGTACAGATTCTGTATAAGTTTTATTAGATTTATGTCTAAGTATTTGATTTTTGATGTTATTATAAATGATTTTTTTTAATTTCAGTTTTTCATTATGGTACCTAAGAAAGCAATTGAGTTTTATATGTTGACCTTCTATCTGCTATTCACCATATTCTAGTACACTTAGATTTAGTAGGTTATTTTGAAGATTCACTTGCATTTCCTGCGTAGATAATTATTGCATCTATAAATAAAAACTTTTTTCCTTCCATTTATTCTGTATACCTTTTGTTTCTTTTTCTTGTCTTGTTGCACAGCTAGGACATCCAGTATAATGTCAAATAGAAGTCATGAGAGAGGACATTCTTACCCATGTACTTTTAATGTTATGAGTGACATTGTTTAAATTCTGACATTATTTTATGCTATAATTGACATTTGTATCATATTCTGTTTAATGTAACAAAATTTTCTTTTATTATTTGATTTGGTTTTTGGGAAAGATTCTAATAAGTCTCGTAATTATCTTTGTATTTATGTCTTTTACAGTACCCTTATTTCTAATTTTTCTTAAAAAATATTTTACTATCTAATCTGTCAGTTTTATATGGTAGTCATTGACACTCACATAAGCAATAGCCAATTACTTTTTTCAAAGTTTTCACTTCTTCCTCTCTCCTTCCACTTTTAATGGAATTTTTCCTACATAGTCGGATCATAGATATTTAAATATTATTCTTTCATCCATGATCCTATTCTTGTAATAGTTTTTGATTTTCAACTAAATATTTTATTTATTCATTTATTTTGTTCCACATTTTATGATTTCATTTTTCTTGATTTACTGCAATGGTAACTTCTTTTTTTATTATTTTTGATATAATTTATTGTCAAATTGGCTAATATACAGTGTGTAAAGTGTGTTCTTGGTTTTTGGGGTAGATTCCGGTAGTTAATCACTTACATACAACACCCAGTGTTCATCCTAACAAGTGCTGTACTCAATGCCCATTACCCATATCCCCCTCTCCCCACACCTCCATCAACCCTCAGTTTCTGCTCTGTATTTAAGAGTCTCTCATGGTCTGCTTCCCTCCTTCTCTGTAACTAACTTTTCCCCTTCCCTTCCCCCATGGTCTTCTGTTAAGTTTCTCAGGATCCACATTTGAGTGAAAACATAATATCTGCCTCTGACTGATTTCACTTAGCCGTAATACCTTCCAGTTCCATCCACGTTGCCACAAATGGCATGATTTCATTCTTTCACATTGCCATGTAGTATTCCCTTGTATAGATAAACCACATCTTCTTGATCCACTCATCAGTTAATGGACATTTAGGCTCTTTCCATAATTCGGCTATTGTTGAAAGCACTGCTATAAACTTTGGGGTACATGTGCCCCTATGTATCATCACTCTTGTATCCTTTGGATAAATTCCTAGTAGTGCTATTGCTGGGTCGTAGGACAGTTTTATTTTTAATTTTTTGAGGAAACTCCACACAATTTTCCAGAGCAGGTGCACCAGTTTGCATTCCCACCATCAGTGCAATAGGGTTCCTGATTCTCCATATCCTTACCAGCATCTGTTGTTTCCTGAGTTGTTAATTTTAGCCACTTTGACCAGTGTGAGGCAGTATCTCAGTATGGTTTTGATTTGTATTTCCCTGATAATGAGTGACGTTGAGCATCTTTTATATATGAAATCATCATAAATCCATTTACCAAGCCTTCCTTAGTGTGTCTTGGTTACATGAACTCATCTTGTAGTAGATTCCTCACAAAGCACTCACACATATAAGAGACCCTGGGTTCTTGCACAGTTAACACTGTTTTTCTATAGTCTTGATACTTTAAAGAACTTGGCTGAATAGAAAAACCTTGCTTAACTTTTCTTTTAGTGAACATTTGGAAAGGGCTGTTCCACTGTTGCTTTGTGTTTTTTGTTGCTCTTGAGAGGCTGATGTTAGACTAATATACTCCCCATTATAGATAATGTCATCATTTTGTTTAGAGGAACTGGTGAATTTCCCCCCCTTAAAGTAGAAGAGTTTTCCTAGCATATTTCTCCAAATCATTTGTTTTAGACAATTTTCCTAGGTAAAAGGCGAAAGATTTATACGATCTGAAGAGAAACCAGAGTATAGACAGACAATTTTCCTAGGTAGAAGGGAGGCCCCTTCAAAATGTAGATTTAAGCTATTTTTTATTTCTGGATAGTTTTCTTGCCTTACAGATTCCAATGTTTACTTCTGCTCTGCTTTATTTTGCAGTAAGTCTAGTCATGTTAAGGACAGATGTTTTTCCCTTGCCTACCTGGGCATTTCATCCACTTTCCTCTTAAACTTTATACTCTTGAAAATCTCAAATGTACTCCTTTGGTTTTTGTCCTGCCTTTCTTCAAAGTCCCTTATTAAATTTTCATTCCAATCCATATTCCCTTGGTTACCTTCTAATTTCTTCTTCACTTCCTGGTTGACCTTTTTCTTCAGTTTCTTTTCTGAGTTGGATTTTCATTGCATTTTTTTCCCGTGTTTTATCCCTTTTTGTCACTAGTTGTTTTTTTTTACTTCCTGTTTTAATGCATTTCTATAATTATAACTAAATGCTTGCTTAAGACTAATATAATTTATAATGTCTGATACAGTGTTCTTTCTTACTGAATTTGGGAAAAATTATCACAGGAAATATTTTAATTTGAATTTTCTGTTTACTTTTTTTGGACACTTTTGCATCAACTTTTGGTTGATTTTTTTAAAAATCTTGGAATTTTTTTGATGATCTCTGAGCTCAAGAATGCCCTTTTCTACCAGTATGGTAAAGTGCATTTTAAAAGAATTGGTTGCGTCATTTATAGAAGTGATGATGGCAAGAAGAGGGGATGAATGGCATCTCATTTTATCTTTTGTTTCTGTAGGATCCTTAACTTTTAGTTCTCCCTCTTCTTTCTTTCTCTACTTATCAGATTCTCCCCATAAGAAGCAACGCTTCCCAAAGGCTAATTCCTCCAAGTCTGCCTACTTTCAAGCCCCATTCTTGTAGCTGATGTTGAGAACTACCAATTACTTGATTTGTTTCTAGTATTTTGTATTAACTGTTGTAATTTCTTTCTGTAAGTGATTTATCTATCTTTTTGCCATGTGTTCTATTCTATTCTTCTTTTTCACAGAATCCCTAAAGTTCTCTTTCCCTTATTCTTCACACCTACAGGCTTTTACCAGCCATGAGAGCTTGTTGGAATTTAGTTTTTATTTTTCTGCTTGTAAGAATTAGAAGTTGATGGCATTTAAGTCTCCTAGTAATGTCTAAAATATGGTTGATTGTAATTTTATTTTTGCTTATTTATGTCATTTTGTTTGTCACTGTTGGTCATGTGGATTATCAGAAGGTTATAGGAAGGAATTCAGATTCAAGGAGTCACCATTATCCTCCATACCGGGATGCTTCCCCAGGAAAGTTTACTTTAGTAACTTCATACAAGTCAAGAGTCAGATATTCAACCTACTGAGGCACCCGGGTGCCCCAAAATGTCAGTTTTAGAAGCTGTGTGGAGGCTCTAATGCAGGACTGAGAGAGTGAAAATAAAGATGAGTAATTGTGCCAGTTAGTGAAGTGACTCATAACAAAAAGTGTCAGTGGAATTTCAAAGTGAGGATAGATTCAAATTGCAAAGTGATAAGGACTATTTGTTAATTTCTTAAATAAATTGGGTTTTATATAAAAGAATTGTTATGTATGTACTAAATTTTCAATTCATTAATAGTAAAATAATCAGGTTTGGGAAAAAGATAACCTCCTACTAATGCATAATAAGGATTCTATTTGTCCCTTACCTTCAGGGAAATTCTAAAGGAAGCACTATTGAAAAGGATTGTAAAACCGTAATATCATCATCACTTGATCAATTATGCCAGATTTTCACTTGATATGTTCATTGTTAAGAAGACTTGTTTTCGACTCAATTCGGTTTAATCGATTTGAATTGTTTTAATTTTTGTTTATAATTTAATGATTATAGCACTTAGAGACATAAGGCGTGATGGAACTTTCCTGTGGAAAAAGTAAGATGATTGAGATTGAACAGGAATTAATATAAATTGCCACCAATACAAATCACTTGGAGAATTAAAATAAGCTACTACAGTTATTGTGAGGCTTACAAAATTCATAAGAGTAAAATGCTTAGAATAGTATCAAGCACATTGTAACTACTCAATAAATATGAGCTATTGTTGGGACATAAGCTGTACTAACCTTGATTTTGTTTACACGGCTCTTCTGGATACAGCTAATAACACAAATGGGAGTAAAATTATTTTTGTAGGTCATTTCTTTCTGACTTTGGTCAATAACACCAAAAATATTTCCTGAAACCTTTCCATTTTTAGAATCTAACTTCTAAATTAGAGAGATATTCCTTGAAGTATTCATGCTTTCTTTTAATAGTTTATGATGAAGAAAGAATGTAAATATTTACTACAAAAAGAAACATACATTCCTTCTAAATATTATGCCCTTTCATAATTCTTTACTTGAATTTTATAGTTTTATGTTTCTTAGCCCATTGAATTAATCATTGAGATCTTTGTTTGGTCATATAATCATAAAGACAAAAAGATTTTCTCAGGGAAATAGTTGCCTTAAGAGTTATATTTTCAGGCTACTTAAATCCTGAATCTTTACCATTATACCCTATCAGGTTTTTTTCCATATGCAGTAATTTCTATTCCTTTTTATTTGTTCCTTCTGCGGCATATAGCCAGCCTAAAACAAAAATTAAATTAGATGTTTGCTCCAGTCTCAGAAACACCAACACATTTGTATACTTTATGTTGCCGTGACTTCTTTTGACAATTTCTAGAAGTGTAAGTTTTTAAAATTTTTAGTTTAATTCCAGTTAGTTAACATACAGTGTTATATTAGTTTCAGGTGGACAATGTAGTGATTCAACACTTCTATACAACACCCAGTGCTTATCATGACAAGTGCAGTCCTTAATCTCCATCACCTATTTCACCCATGCCCCCACGGACCTCCGTCTAGTAATCCTCAGCTTGTTCTTTCTCTCTCTCTTTTTTTAATTTAAATTCAAGTTAGTTAACACATACTATAATAATGATTTTAAGAATAGAATTTAGTGATTCATCACTTACATATAACACCCAGTTTCATTCCAATTAAGTGTCCTCCCTAATGCCCACCACCCATTTAACCTGTCCCCCCCCACCCAACACCCTGCTAGCAACCCTCAATTTATTTTCTGTATTTAAGAGTCTCTTATGATTGTCTCCCTCTCTCTTTTTATATTAATTTGCTTCCCTTCCCTTTTGTTCATGTTTTGTTTCTTAAATTCCACATGAGTGAAATCATATGATATTTGTCTTTCTCTGACAGACTTATTTTGCTTAGCATAATACACTTTAGTTCCATCTACATTGTTGCAAATGGCAAGATTTCAATCCTTTTTGATTGCCAAGTAGTATTCCATTGTACATATATATACCACATCTTCTTTATCCATTCATCAGTAGATGGACATGTGGGGTCTTTCCATACTTTGGTTATTGTTGATAGTGCTGCTATACACATTGGGGTGCATGTGTCCCTTCGAATCAGCACTCCTGTATCATTTGGATAAATTTCTGGTAGTGCAATTGCTAGGTCACAGGATGGTTCTATTTTTAATTTTTTGAAGAATCTCCACACTGTTTTCCAGAGCAGTTGCACCAGTTGGCATTCCCACCAGCAGTGCCAAAAGATCCCTCTATCTCCGGATCCTTGCTAACATCTGTTTTTGCCTGAGTTGTTAGTTTTAGCCATTCTGACTGGTGTGAGGTGGTATCTCATTGTAGTTCTGATTTGTATTCATTAATTATGAGTCATGTTGAACATTTTTTCATGTGTCTGTTAGACATTTGGATGTCTTCTTTGGAAAAGTGTCTATTTATGTCTTTTGCCCCTTTCTTCACTGGTTTATTTTTTGGGGGTGTTGAGTTTGATAAGTTCTTTATAGATTTTAGATACTAACCCTTTATCTGATATGCTATTTGCAAATACCTTCTCCCATTCTGTCTGTTGTCTTTTAGTTTTGCTGGTTGTTTCCTTCACTGTACAGAGGCTGTTTATATGGATGAGGTCCCAATAGCTCATTTTTGCTTTTGTTTCCCTTGCCTCTGGAGACATGTCAAATAAGAAATGGCTGTGGCCAAGGTCAAAGGGGTTGTTGCCTGTTTTCTCTTTTAGGATTTTGATGGCTTCTCATTTTACATTTAGGTCTTTTATCCATTTTGAATTTATTTTTGTGTGTGGTGTAAGAAAATTGTCCAGGTTTATTCTTCTACAGGTCACTATCCAGTTTTCCCAACACCATTTGCTGAAGAGATTGTCTTCATTCCAGAAGATAATGGAAACAGAGCTAGAAGTAAGGAATAAGTAGGAGAAAGATAAACAAGAAATTTAGATCTATGAGACATAGTCTGAATTAGGACCTCACATCTATTTCCACCTAGAACAGGATGCTGGCTACTGGGAGGGCAGTGCACTACTCTTTAGGTTACATAAGTGTATTTGTAAACCCATGATGAAGCACCAAGGACTAAGAACATTTTTTTTGGTACTGGAGCATAGACCTTAGAATGTTGGGTAAGCTTGTGCTACCTATGGAGGAATTAAAAGAACACCACCTTCTGCTTTCTACCTTCATGAAACCCGAAGAAACCAATCCATGAATATCCAAATCTGTTTTCCTTACTTGCAGGGGGAAGCAAGAAGCTGTATCAGACAATATGAGCATGCAGACTGCATATCGAGGCTGATTTTCATTGCTTGCATTGCTGGCCATAGTTTATACATTTCTAGGTGCTTCTTATCATCAATGAGTGCTATACAACTGAATGAGCAGGGGATAAATGGTAATAAATAGTTTTTAAAAGTTGGAAATTGTGTGTGATATTACAAGCTAAAAGCTTTGGTACTTCTTACTTGGTGGGTGATGGGGTACCAAATATGCATGAGTTCAGGTCATCATCCTATGCAAAATACAAATAAAATCTTCCAATGGAAAACAAAACTGAGCAGATCATGTATTTGGCAAACAAACCAGATTTGTGACAAAAATACAAATATACAAATGTATGTTCAGTGAAACCTTGTTATAATGTTACCATAAGAAATTATTAACTGAATTTCAAATTCCATTTTTAATAATGTAACATGAGGTCCATTTTGATTTAAGGAAATGTCAACTGTAGAACATATAGTCAGTTCCTTACAGGACAGTGTCACTCACATCACAAGATCAATTTAAACCTTGAGTTTGGCGGTAAAGTACATAAGAACATTGTTTAATGTCCTCAACCACCACTTTTTTGCACTGGCGGGGGGGGGGGAATCAGAAGAGTAGGTGGGTGGGAACAGATGCTAGTTAAGTAGAATTCCACTTGGGCTATTTTAAGATGTAAATATTCTTCAATTTGATTTTATGATTAATTTTCTATTCATGTGGTGTGATATTGTTGTAGTTGAGAAACAGAAGTTTAGCCAACAAATGTTCATAATAAACTATATATTCTTTTTGAATATGCCATCAGTTGAATGGCTTGTGACAAGTTGCCCAACTGTGCTAAGCTTCACTTTCCCTCATTTAAGGTGAAGGTAATTCCTGCTTCAATTTTTTACATTATCATTATAAAATTCCAAATAAACCTACTATGCATTTGAACTTTCATTGAAAAACTTTGTTTAACGTCCTCATAATAAAAAGTAAAATGTAAAGGGCAAAGTTATCTGAACTACCATAAAAATAATTACTAAATTAATTACTTAGAACACATCATCATGTGTTGAGAAAAGTTGTATGCTTTTATTAGGAATATTAGGAGGTCTTAAAGCTAAGTAGGTCTGTGTAACTAAAACAAAATAATAATTTACAAAAAAGGTCAGCGAAACTCAAATATGAAAATAGAAATCTCAACACATTTTTATAAAGGTAAAGAAATAATGTTCAGTTCTACGTAAGTATGTAGAAAATAGGACAAAGGACCAATTTAGGGGCTGTGTGATAAACTATTAAAAAATGAAAATTATAAAAAAAGTATAAAAACATGTGAAAGAGTGAAATGTCTACAATATTTAATCTATTTATTGACAATATCTTTGAGAAATACATATCCTGTATAACAGAAATACAATAGATGTACCACATGGGAAAAAGCTCAAAACAAAATCAGCTGAGTGGAAGCATACATATCTGACTATAAACCAATTAAGGGTGTGTCCTGGTAAGTGACTATGGAAATAGAAGCACACTTGGATTAGGGAGCCCAAGAGGTTGCAGATATATATGGACCTGGGTCTTAGATGTATGATATCCTATAATTAAAGGGAAGCAGAAAGAGTGATAGATTATAGTTAATTTGGATCAGGTGAGGTTAAAGACAATTGTTTCATTTGGGACATTTATATTTTAAGTTTGAGATAGGAAACACAAATGGGAATAGATGAGAATTATTTGGATATTCAACAGGAAGTCCTCTTAAGTATTTTTACGTACATTGGACTTAACAATACAAGTCCTTCATAAACAAACATAAAATGTTTCACCAGCTGTTGGTGTCAGCGCTTAATTTGTCATGTTCAATAAATACTTATTTTGCAGCCACTTTGTATCAGGAGCCATACATTCTCTACACACAATATGAAACATTCAATTTCACTTTTTTACCTTTTCATAGGCTGTTCTTCCCACTTGGAATGTTATTTCTTTTGCATTCCCCTTTTCAAAACAAAACAAAAAATGTGTGATTATATTCAGCACGAATGTCAGTATACAAAATCATGTCCATAAGAACTATATTTTATTTCTATAATTCTAGTTAATTTTTATTTCAAGCCCCTATTCAGTAGTGCTTTTGGGCCCCATCCCCTAAACCTGGGTCTGTGTCAATTGTTAGAATTATTATACAGTACAAAGGCATAAGGGAGGGGGTAGGGCTGATAATCTATTTATTGCCTGAAAGAAATCATACATCTGAGTCATATGATAAAACTAAACTTTAAAATGCATATTAGGGGCACCTGGGTGGTTCAGTCTGTTAAGTGGAGGACTCGACTTATGATTTTGGCTCGGCTCATGATCTCACAGATTGTGAGTTTGAGCCCTGCGTTGGGTTCTGCAATGACAGCATGAAGCCTGCCTGGAATTCTCTCTCTCCCTCTCTCTGTGTCCCTCTGTGTCCCTCCCCAACTTGCATGTGGATGTGCACGCTCTCTCTCTTTCAAAAAAAATAAACTTTAAAAAAATGCATATTAAACAGGTTACAGTAAAGAGCATATTTTTATTCCAAAAGTGTTGTTTTACAGCTGGTAAAAGAGAAGAGAGGATTACTAAACTTAGCTACATTGGCATAAAACTAAAACTGTAGTTTATAGACCAAAATAGATCCAACCACATAGACTTGTGTATATTTTTCTGATACTGGAAAGTAAGTGCTATTTCACTTCAAGTCACATTGTCCAGTATGTATTTTGGAAATTTCAGTCACCCTTATTTTTATAGTTCTTTACATTTTCACGGGTTCTGTTCTCTCACTTCAGTTGAATGCATTTAAAGTTTGTCACATTAGTGTACGTGTATATTTGTATTAATTTATATGGGAATATATCTGTATATGAAGTATATAGACATATAAATGAGAAGTTTGATATATAGATATATCTTATCATAGGCATATTTTCCAAAGATGAGTGAAAGCTGTAAACTTCTGCAAAGATAGATGAGACTCAGTAGAATCAATGAAACTTGAGCTCTATATTTAGCCAAGATAAATTTAATTTTCTCAAGATGACATATAAACAAAGATATTTCAACTTTTTGATGAATGACAATTATACACATTTTCTTTTATAAATTACAACTGACAATATTTGCTTCTTTAAATCTTAAATACAAATACCACATATGTTCACATAGACTAACAAATATACTGTTGCTTTATACATCATTGTCAATTTTTTCCCTTGAATTTGGAGAAAATTTTGTTTTGTATAGAAACACAAACCAGAAGACTCCTCCTTCCATTTCATAGCCCCATACAAAAATAAATTATTTAATATGGATTCTTATATTGTTCTAACAGATTCTAAAGTGCCTTCAGAATTAAATTTTAAAGTATTACTAAAGCTTTATTTATTTATATAGTTTATTTATATGTGCTTTTTAACCATATTTTATTATAATTGTCAACATCAGAAAATAGATTTATCCAACCTTTATCTGATTAAAGCACCGTTTTCACAAGTGAATTAGTATTGGGAATGGATTTTTGAAAAGGAAGGAAAATGTGGCAATGAAAGGGTCTGAGAAAAGATTACTTTAGCAATGATATGTAAAATGTTTTAGAAGGTAGTGTTATTGGTGGCATAGCTATTACTAAAGTAATGTAGAATTTAAGTGCAGGGTGACAATATACTGAGCCCAGTTAATTGTGATAGAATATAAAGCACAGAAAAGCCGTAAAAATTTGAACAACAGAATAGGACAGAATAAGAACAAAATATGACAACTGTTCATTAGTTCTTTAACAGTGACACGTTTCTTATATCAAGAATATAGATAACAGGGGCGCCTGAGTGGCTTAGTCCGTTAAGCGTCTGACTTTCGCTTAGGTCATGATCTTGCAGTTCGTGGGTTTGAGCCCCGCGTCAGGCTCTGTGCTGACTGCCAGCTCAGAGCCTGGAGCCTGTTTCAGTCTGTGACTCCCTCTCTGACCCTCCCCTGCTCACGCTGTCTCTCTCTCTCTCTCTCTCTCTCTCCTAGAAATAAATAAAACATAAAAAAAATTTTAAAAAAAGAATATAGATAACAATGCTGACACACTAAAATAAAAACATAGTTAATAAAAGAGAGAAAAAAGTAAACCAATTTACTCATTACCATAGATGTAAAGTTCCTGGATAAAATATTTATTATAAATTGATCCCAATAGTGTACTAATAGACTTATTAATAGTAACCAAGTAGGATTTGTCCTAAAAATACAAAAATTACTCAACGTTAAGGAATTTACAAGCAATTAATTGTTCCACAGACAAAACCAAAATAAAAAATTTGGGAGATAGTAACAAATGGTAAGTCAGAAATAGGAGGAAAGTTTCTAAATTTGATAAAGTGGTATCTTATTGAAAGATAGAGGGGCCCACATACTGAATTATAAAAGCAAAATGATACTGTCACCACTATATTAAAAATATATGAGAGGTTGTGGCTAATTCCATAAGATAACAAAAAGAGATAATTATTGGAACTAATGAGAGACTCCCCCGCCCCCCACAAAGATAAAACTTATTGCACCAGAGAGAGTAGCAAGAATGTTAGACACTGGCAAGATCTGCTGAGAGAGGACCCTATGCCTCCCTCTTGTGCTGCCCAGAGATGATCAACAAAACTCCTAGATAAACTTAGAAAGACCTGATAGTAAGAAGGGCCCAAGGTCCATCTTCTGCCAAGGGACCTGAAGGAAGACAGGTGTCCTTAAAGTTCTCTATGTTCTCTTAAAGGCACAGGAGAGTAATTGAAATGGCTACTTCAGGGTTCCTTGGTAAATAAACCTATTCCAGTCTCAGAGACCCTGTCACCCCAGTGGAGAAGCAGAAACAAATCACAATGAAAGCCACAGTTCTGAGGATGACCTGATACCCAATGTATGATCATCTCAGCAGATACTGCATGGAGAGGTCGTGACCAAGGACCAGAGTCCTCCTGCTGATGTTATTGTGTTATGTAAGCTATTGAAGCTCACAGATGCCTCTTAACAATTGAGGAATGTCTGATTTGACAGCATTTACCAAAAACTGGAAAAAAATAAATTTCCCATTACTGGAAAAAATGGAGAAGTATTTGGATTTCAGAAATAAACATTTTTCCTCTCTACAACAAAGTTTATGACGCATTTTATAGATTTATGCATACTAGCTATTTTAGTTTCTCTCTCTCTAAATAAATTTGTATATAAAACATTCATTTATCTATATATGTAATGGCATGCCCATATGTGTGTACACACATACACACACAAACATAAGAATAGAAATATCTGAAAGAGCATTAAACTCTTTATTAATTCTAGGAGAAATAAGAAATTATTGAAGAAGGCAGTGTGGAAAGAACCTACAGATTTTTCTATAATTATTTTTATCATTGGGATATAAGAATCAATATTCTTGCTTGACTTGTTTAAAAATCAATTAAAAATAGCCACCATCTCAAAAGTACAATTTATAATATATTGTTCCCTAAGGTTAAGTAAATTTTATGATTCAAAAATAAGGAACAGACAAGATAACTTTCATTGAATGTTAGCCACTTGCGGGTTATGGGTTTTCCAAGTACACCTTACAATAATCATGAATGTCTCACTGTAACAGATACAATAACATTGAGAATGACCTTTACTTGTGTTAGCAGATAGAGTTCCATTTCATGTATTTGATTCAGAATAAGACTTAAAGCAGTGTTTCTCAACCTTTAACGTTTGAGAATTGTAGTCTTTAAAAGATGAAGATTCTGACTAAATACATCTGGAGGGAAGCCTGAGAAAAATGTTGCAAGGATTAAATGAAATAATGTATATAAGGCACAAGGTTGGCATATAGAAAGTGCTTTATAAATACTAGCTGTCACAATGATAGTATTGTTAACGATTATATATTTGTTGGTAATGATTATTAACAAGTCATCCCAGTGCACAAATGCAAATAATTAAGAAAATCCTACCAGTTTAATTTAAAACATCACTACTAGTGAAATTTTGCAATCCAAATTATTTCATGAAATTCAAGGAATTTGACTTATTCTGACATATTCAATAATATGCATTGTCTTTTTTAGAACAAAGATTGTAAAAAATAACTGGCAATGGAGAATTGTCAGACAGAAAACGTGTCCATACAATCCAAGATAAACTGGGAATTCAAATGTATTGTCCTAAGTGAAATAAGTGTCAGTGAAAAACAAACGTCATAGAATTTCATTCATCTGTATAACTTAAGAAATGAAGCAGATGAACATAGGAGAAGGGGAGGAAAAATAAGATAAAAACACAGAGGGAGGCAAACCATGAGAGACTGAAATAATGAGAACAGACTGAGGGTTGCCGGAGGGGAAGGGGGTGGGGGACTAGGCTAAATCGGTGATGGACATCAAGGAGGGCACTTGTTGGGATGAGCACTGGGTATTGTATGTAAGTGATGGATCACTGGGTTCTACTCCGGAAACCAATACTACACTGTATGTTAACTACTTGAATTCAAAATTCAAATAAATAAATTTAAAAAAAAAAAAAAAGAACATGCAGTTTGGTTGTGTTTCCTAAGTGTATAAGTCATAGATTACAAGTCAGTAGTATTGCATTTTTGTCAAGATCCATTTCTAATTAACAGTAATCAAGCAAAAATTAAGCATTTATACTTATTTAAATGTGAGAACACTGTATCTGTTACATGGTATGCAGAGAAATATGAACTTGGTTTGGTCTTCGTTTCAATGAGTTTTGACTCATGTACACCTGTTCCTCATTACCCAGTAAGAGAATTATAGCAATTCTGAAGGACAGAAAGAAAAAAAATCACCTTTGCTGCAAACTAAAAGGAAGATTGCAACTCTCCCATAGCTTTACAGATTATTTCACAATTGTTAACGGAGAAAACATCGGTTTAGAATGTTTCCATTTGTTAATGCAAATGTGACATAAACTGTTAAAAAGCATTGTGCTTGACAGCATTTCAAGTATTAAAAATATCCTGTCAATAAAAATAAAATGAGTTTAAAAAACATTTTGCAGCACAAAAAAGAGTAATAGAATCCAACAGCAATTTGTTTCCCAAGTACCATTCTGGCATCCTTATAGGCATCTTGGCACATATATACTCAGTTCTCTAAGTTAAATTCCACATTGAGTGCTTTTTTCCCTTACATGCTCTTCAGAAAGTTACATTAAAATAACCTAAATCAGTTTTTCAGCCAGGTAGGTAAATTCATATTCTCATCTATTTTCTTATGAATTTTAATATAATTCCCTTAAGGATTATTTACTGAAAACCTGTTACGTGCCAGCCACGGTTGCATGTACTTAACAGGTATTATCTCATTTTTTCCCACAATAATCCTGTAATGTAACTACAAATATGTATATTTTATAAATGAGAAAATAAAACTTTAAAAAAGTATACATTAACTTGGCGAGGTCTGGGCTATTAAGCAACACACCCAGAATAAGAATGTTAAGAACTTACATTCTTAACAGTTGAACTGTTTTTATTTATTCATTTTTAATTTTTTTTGTTTTATTTATTTTTGAGACAGAGAGAGACAGAACATAACTGGAGAAAGGGCAGAGAGACAGGGAGACACAGAGTCTGAAACAGGCTCCACGCTCTGAGCTGTCAGCACAGAACCCAATGCAAGACTCTACCCCACAAACTGTGAGATCATGACCTGAGCTGAAGTCAAATACTTAAATGACTGAGCCACCCAGGTGCCCCAAAATTGTACTGTTTTTAAACATTTATCCCAATTGTGGATAATTTAGGTACTTAACACATTCCAAAATTTTATTATTGGTAGAAAATAGGCCCGGGGCACCTGGATGGCTCATTTGGTTGAGCATCTGCATTTGGCTCAGGCCATGATCTCACAGTTCATGGGTTCAAGCCCCGAGTTGGGCTCTGTACTGGCAGCTCAGAATCTGGAGCCTGCTGCGGATTCTGTGTCTCCCTCTCTCTATGATCCTCCTCATTCACACTTTGTCTCTCTCTCTCTCTCCCTCTCTCTCCCTCTCAAAAATAAACGAACATTTAAAAAAATGTTAACAAGAAAGAAAAAAGGAAATAAGCCTGAGTTCTACTCATGGGTTTTCAAATAATTTTTTTGTTATTCTTGGACAAAATTCATTTTTATTGTTGGAAAGTATTAAAAGGAGCAAGAATATATGCTTTGCCAACTTTTCAGAGTTGTTATAAGAACTGACAGAGTTAATGCATGTGAGAGCACATTAAATGTAATGTGTTATGAAAATACATTGTATGTAACTGTCACATACTGTTTCTATGTCATCAAACGTAGTTATTGGTTCAATTTCTTTGGGACTTAAGATCTTCATGAAGACAAATCCCTACCTGTTTTGATAGGGAAAATCTGTTATAAGGTGGCTGAGAGGACTGATACAGGAATTCCAGTCTCTGCTGGAAGACACCCCTTCCGTGTTTTCCTTCCACTTCACTCACCCCATGCAAACAGACTATAAATTGTCCCTTTGCTTATGCTGAGGACTCAGACTCTGGAGAATGATCTCCTCTGAGCTCATCGATGTAAAATAAACCTTCTGCCTTCCAAGATCTCTGAGTGTCACTTGGTTCTTCTGCTGGGTGATCCAGACCAGATTCTGTAACAGTTTCAGTAGACAAACCATAGTACTGTACTCCAAACCCAGGGGCCTTCCTTGAAAATCCAGGTCTTAGAAAGCTCCAGCCAATGAATGTGTATGACAATCTTAAGTGTTCATGATGAGGACTGTAGATTCACAAGGCTTCAGTCATTTCTGAGGGTGAGCTGTGCGATACTTATATATGCACATTAGATTAGTTGTTCAATGATACCTGTTACTGGGCTTCTTATATGACAGATTACAATGACTTAAATCCTGATGTTCTAGATCCCATCTTCTAGAAGTCAATATCCATACTATTTGGAGATTCTAGGTGACATCTGAGATATATATATATATATATATATATATATATATATAAAACATCTCTTAGAGCAAGATTTGCAAATTCAGATGCCCAATTAACATGCAAAACAGAGCAAGTATAGAGAGTAAGGTGATATAAGCTTCAGCTCATTGTTGACCTGAAGCAATGTTGGCCCACTATTGCCCACTATTGCCAGGTCTTCCTATTTAATTTTTCTAATGTTTCCCCAGCTTTATTGAAATATAATTGACATCATGCTCGCTTCGGCAGCACATATACTAAAATTGAAATATAACTGACATACAGCATTGTGTTTGGGCATGCAATGTGATGATATGCTACCCATATATATTAACAAAATGTTTGCTACAATAAAGTTAGTTAAGCCTTCACCTACGTAATTACCACTTTGTTGTTACAGCAAGAACATTAAAGCCCTACTTTCACAGCAAGGTTCACGTATGCATTAGGGGTTTGTTAACTAAAGTCACCATGCTGTACCTTAGATCCCAGAACTTACTCATGTTATAACTGAAAATTTGTACCCTTTGACCAACAACTCCTTATTTTCTCAACACTTTAGCCTTAGGAAGTCACCATTCTAATCTCCATTTCCATGAGACTGATGTTTCTAGATTTCATGTGAGGCCATACAGTATTCATCTTTCTCTGTTTGACTGATTTCACTTAGCATAATGCCTTCATGGTCCATCCACTTTGTCACAAATGATAGGATTTCCTTCTTTTTCATGGCTGAAATGTGTGTGTGTGTGTGTGTGCATGCACACACACAAACATATATACACACCACACCACATTTTTTAAATCAAATCATCCATCAATAGACTAGGTTGTTCAAGTCCTCTAATTTTTAAGAGATGGAAGAAAAGGATTCTTTGAGTGAAACCCTCCCAATTTTTAAATGTTAGAAACGAACTCAAATTAAAACAAAGAAAATAGGAAGGACAAAATAATTCTGTTTATGGGATTTATTTTGTAGTCTCCTGATTCATAATTTCTATGTCAGTCTTTTATTGTACAGTCTTTACATTACCTGTAAAATAGTCTCTCATTAGTATTGAGTGCTTTATTAACATCACGCTTTTCTTCCCACTGAAAGCAACCTTAAAACACATTTTCAAGAAGGCACAGTTCAGCAGCTATTCCAGTTATTACTGTCAATGGAATACTTTATTTCTGGCTCCAGGAGAAGTACCAGCTTTTAGGTTCTGTATAGAACTCATACTGCCTTCAGGACTGTCTCCACTCTTTCTACCCTCTGCAGCCTGATTACTATGTGTAAATATGGTCCGAATTCTGTATGTTTAAAGAGCAGTTGCTTTGCTGGGAAAAGCTCCAATTAAACAGAGTCTAGAGATGCTGAAAGGTACTTGGTTGATGCTGTGGTGGAGGGTTATATTTATTTTCATAAGCTTCTGTAACAAAGCCCGAGACTCTCCGGCAATTATGTAGACCAAATGTCTGTGCACACTGGGATCTTCTTGCTAAATTTAGAATGGCACAGGACCAGCTTTTCTATAAACTCCCCGGTGCAATGTGACCTCTCTTACAATAGAAATAATACTTCATGCCTTCATTGAAATGATGCTAGAAAGAAGGAGGAAAAAGGAGATAAAGCATTTGAAACATACTGGGTTCCCTAGATATAAAACTGTGATGAAATCCAAAGTGTCAGCATCAAATGATAGAATAAAGTTAAGGAAATTTTGTACCCTTTGTACCCAGCTCTAAGATAACCATTCAATCACTGACTTAGTTCCAAACCCTGTATCGTACAGACTTTTCGTTGATCAATCATCGTGAAAATATTTAGGCAAGTTCTGGTGGAATTTTGATTAACATCTCTGTGTGGGATTTCCCAGTAGGAGCTAAGAGAGGAGCAAAAAAAGAAAACAGAAATATAGCCTCTTGAACTCATGGTCACCCCTACTAATTTTCTAATTTCCACCTTGGAAGGTCTTGGCAGATTTTAGCATCATGTCCTTTTGAAGCTCTTTGAAGGAAGCTTGATGCTGTATTAATTGCAAAGGTGTCACTGGTGTTGTTGAAGTTTCAAAAATTAGGTCAGCATCCTGACATAGACTGTGCTTAACGTTTCTTTCTGAAGGTTAAAATACCTTAATCAGTTTTGGCAAGGGTCACTTTTAACGTAGATTAACAATCCAAAATGGAAAACTATGAGCATGCCTCCGCTTTCAAGGAGAGGCTTTAATTGATTTGAAAGATAACACATTTTGAATATAGCACACTTATTAAATATCTGTTTAACCCTCAGCAAACACACAACATGAGTCTATAATTGAAAAACCATAATTTCCTTCAAGGTTAAGGAAATGTGGAGACCTGCTCACAAGAGTCCCTAAAAGAAATACTGTTTTATCAACAGTCCATTGATTAGAAAAATAGTATTTTCAACATAGTTTTTCTGGCTTTTCAATTTATTTTAGCAACTTAAAAAAAATGTAGATTCCAGTCAATGCAGATATAGCAGAAGGCAGTAAAGCAATCTTGTTACAATCTTTGTGTATGCCTGTGTATCTCTGTGTTTATACTGAGAACACATGGTCTTCAGATTCTAATTCCATTTTGGGAAAAAGGCATCAGGTGCTATAAAGATAACTACCAAATGTTGAGAGTCAGATGTACCAATTATTAATAGATAAATGTTACTTTTTTTTAATCTCCGAATTAAATCTCAAAATCTTTACCATGTAAAATTTCCTTTCAAGGTGTCTTGGAAAAATAGGTATGGACTATTTTAAGTTCTATTTTTGTTAGTGTGTCAGTTCTGTTTATAACTCAAATCTATATTTTAACTCTTAACATAAGAATCAAGGGAGCATGAAACCTAGAATAGATTCTCTAAGGTACTTGTAGGTCACACTACAATATCAATACTGCACTTCTTGGTTTAGATTCCTTTTTTTCTGACAAAGCTTTAATGGAATCTTTTGTTATTATTATGTAGTCATAGTTAATAGAGGTTTTTGCATCATATACACATAAATAACAATATTTCCCACAGTATGTTTGTAGAGCAGTAGCTGCATCATGAAATGCTATGAGAAAGAGAAAATGAAGAATTAATGAAAATTTATAATGCATATCACCGTAGTAAAGGCTTTGACATCTTACAATGAATCAGTCTGTTGCAGTTTCATCATTTCTTTACAAATTATGTGATTGCTTAGTGAGTGTGTGTATGTGTGTAGTGTAAGATGGAATCAATGACCCATGCTTGGGGAAACACTGAAGCACCAAATGACTATTAAAGATGAAACAAATATAGATAAAATAGTTTCCTAAACTTTAAAAATAGGAGAAGTTATGAATAAACTCTTAAACTTTTTTTTTTGTAGGGGAAAAGATACTAATTTTTAGCATCATGTATTTATTTATCTAAAACGTTCCAAACAAGATTCTTTTTCTTTGTGGGAAATCAAAATACTGAATGAAAGGGGATGGGTTTGTTAAAAATAAAACAGGCCCCAAGTGGAGTCGCTTAGGCTAAGCCCTGTGTCACCAAATAGAGACATAATCACAGGTTTGGCTTTCCCAGAAATGGAATTTTAAATCAACTCACTTGGGAATTATCTGCTCAGCACTAGTTAGTTAATCTACCTCATAGACTCCTGACATCCCCTAAAGGAAAGTCACCCTGTAATAACCAACTTGAGACTTTTTTTCCCCCTAAGATGACTTCCTTGTTCCCTCTTCCTTCTGCCAATAAAAGTCTTTCTTTTTTTTTTAATGTTTTATTTATTTTTAGGAGAGAGAGAGAGAGAGACAGCGTGAGCAGGGGAGGGTCAGAGAGAGAGGGAGTCACAGGCTGAAACAGGCTCCAGGCTCCGAGCTGGCAGTCAGCACAGAGCCCGACGCGGGGCTCGAACTCACGAACTGCGAGATCATGACCTAAGCGAAAGTCGGACGCTTAACCGACTAAGCCACCCAGGTGCCCCTAAAAGTCATTCATTTTGTATGGCTCCCCAGAGCTCCTTGCAACCTACGAGTTTGGAAGCTGTTCAATTCAAATCCATTTTTGCTGAAGTAAACCCTTCAAACTTTTTAACTGCCTCAGTTTATCTTTTAACGGAATGAGCAAATGGAGTTCCAAGATAAACCCATGTAGATCAGTTCTTTCTGAGAGGCAAAAGGGTAAAGAAAACCCTGTTTAACATTTTGTAAGAAAGATCTTTTTAAATAAATGCAAAAAGTCTTTTAAATTATACTACAAGTATATATATATATATATATATATATATATATATATATATATGTACTTACATATTTTTGAGGGAGAAGGAAAAGAGTAGGATAAAATAAGAAGAAAAGGGAACTCTACCAAGATGAGAGGTTGGGAGAGACAGAAAATTTAGCCTAGGAAAGTGTAAGAGGAGAAGGAAGCGAAAGTGACACAGAAGGAAGTGAAAGGGGGAGATGTATAGAGGGAGCAGTTTCTGTGGTGTTAAATGTGCGTGAACTACAAAGGTTAAAGCCGAACCCTGTACTCAGGCTGATGGCAGGCTCCAATCAGATTCCTTCAAAGCTATAATTAGCCAGTCCAGCTTGGGCTGCAGTCCTTTTTTTTCCTCAGAGAAAATCTCTGAATGAGGCAGACCAAAAAGCTCAGTAAGGGAAAAAGCAAATTTTTATGTTTCTCAGGTAGTAGCCAAAGAATACTGAAATTGAGTTAAGGAAAGTCTTAATTTGAGAAGTTTGAGAAGGAAAAACAAAATTGAGAAGGAAAAATAATGACAAGAAAAATAAAGGAATCAGAATGAAAGTCTACCAAGGGAATGAAAGAAAACATCTACTGAGGAACAGGAATGGGTGGGAGGAATGGGCTTTAGGTAGAGGCCTTCCCTCTCCTACCTACATTAATTTCTCTCACTGCTCCCCAGGGCAAACCTTGGGCTCCTCCCTGGCAAAGCATTGTGACAGTGTTGGAAATCCAGGTAGTGTCACTTACTAGATGTATGATCCTGGGCAAATATCCTACATTCTTGATGCTTCTATTTTCTTAACTTTTAAATAGAGATACTGAGATCTGCCAATGAGGCTTGTCTTTAGTCCAAATTCTGTTTGTTTATCACCATTCCTCTGACTATAAAGTCCTTTCCTCACCCTTCCTTAAATTAAAATTATGTCATCATAATGGAGCTCACATTTCACCTTTTCCAAACCACAGAAATCATTTTCTTTTTCTTAACACCCATTGGAGTTGGCGCTGATGGGTATATTTCTTAATGTCCTCGACTTACCTAATTGCTTTACGCTTTTCCTAGTGGGTCTAAAAATCTCTTAAATTTGGCTTGGGTGTTGTCTGCTTCTTCAAAAGTGCAGGCAGTGCAAGAAAGAAGTTAAAGTAACTGGGAGAGGGTTTTTAAGCTCTGGTTTTATATCAAGGGTGTCTGAAGATAGATAATGAGTTGATGCCTCATTTTATTTCCTGGTACTCAATTAACTTCAACGCAAAAAGCGTTAAAGTTGAAAAATCATGGATTTGGTAGGATTCAACTAAAACATATTGGAGATATATTATATTTCTTTTTCAAAAATCAAAAATATAAATATAAGAGCTTGGATCCTCTTGTAGCTGACCAAAAAGGAAGATATTGTCTGAAAACACTGCCAAGGGATCTATTTTCAGAATGTGTGTCTGCAGGTAGGGCATTAAAGACACAGTTATTGCTGCACTCAATCAGTATGAGAGAATTTCTGTTGCTTCTATAGTTTCATGGCAGCACAAGTAATCACCTGTGCTTTGGTGATTTGCTTTCTATCACCCAAGAGCAAAACATAAATGAACAGACAATAAACAAAAAGTCTATAGTAGGAAGGTCCACCTTTCATGTTAGTTATTTAAGATCTATTTCTTCATTGCTGCTTCTTATAAAAGAGGAGGTAAAAAAAAATTCAGAAGTGTTCAATGGCTGGCTTCTGGTGGCATGAGCTTATTTTACTCTATTTTATAATCATAAGGTTCCTGAGTGTATATGCAATTCTGAAATATATACACATGTGTGACATCATGAGATCTATTTGAATAGAAAGGGATAATAAAGCTTAATTTCTCCTTTCTACCTTTTTTATGTTCTCTCTTATGAGAGATGACTTAGAGAAAATAATTAGATCAGGTGCAAGACTTCTGCCCATGAGATTAAACATTATGTAAGTCCAAGTTTTCTCTATTTTAGTAGATGTAGACAGTACTAATAACAAAGCCACAATTTTCCTCCTATGCTCTTCCAGCCCAATTTATTTTTTTAAATATATTTCCTTATTTTCAGAGATACAGAGACAGCACAAGTGGAGGAGGGGCAGAAAGAGAGGGAGAGACAGAATCCCAAGCAGGCTCCACATTAGCAGCTACAGAGACCAAAGCAGGGCTTGAATTCATGAACCACGAGATCATGACCTGAGCCGAAAGCAAGAACCGGATGCTTAACCGACTGAGGCACCCAGTGCCCATCATCCAGCCTAATTTCAGAGCAAATCCGCTATCCCATTGTCACTTAAGATTATTTTGATTCCTTTTTTGTATGTAAGTTGCATTAAAAGTGTTTTATACATGTATGTATTTTATGGTCAGAAAATAAAGTTTTGCATGGCAAATTGAACTAAATTGTGTTTGGTCCTAGGTGGACAGGGGTTCCAAGTGGCAGGAAGCAGTATTTTGGTCCTCTGTATCCCTGGATCTGATAGGTTTTGAAGTAGTACTGAGTGTTTCTCTGATTCAGCTGAGGCCAGCAGTAGTGTTCGCAAGATGGCCTTCCTGTGTTTTGTGGATGATTTATTAATGGTTATCAAAGACAACTATTTGAACCTGCCATCTAGTTCTCTTGCTGATAAAGTGAGAAAACTCACACTTCAGCATTGATCTGATTTAATTCATATCTATTTTGCTTCTACAGCCATGACAGAATATATGCGCTTGCCCTCCTCCAATATATTTAACATTTAATCCCTGGGGAGGGGACAAGATGGCGGAGAAGTAAGGAGCTCCGTACTTGCACTCGCGCCCATACATCACACAGAAAAGATCTGAAGCCATTAGAAACCTTACAAAACCTGAGAGATTGGGAGAAAAAGGACGGAGAATCCACTGAGAGAGACTTCTAACGTGAGTGCAAACTGGGGAAGATAAAATCGGGCCGGGATCAGAGACTCCAGGGTGGGAGGCGATCCCCCTCTACCCTCTACGGGGAGTGAGAGGGGAAAAGGAGAGAGTCCGAAGCAGAAAAACCTCCGCTCGGAAGGGAAAAACCTCCTCTCGGGGCATAGAAAGACCGTATTTGCCAAATACCTGCACACCAGGTCCCCTCGCGCCAAATGGTCCTGGAGGGGGCTGAGCACACAAACTGCTTCTTTGTGCTGGCTCCGGGAGGCTGGACTTCAGAGTGGTGGCGCGCCTGCCGCCATTGTAGCTCCCGGGCGGCTGGGGCCCCTGAAAGAGCCGCGCGGACACCGGGCGTCCGTGCTCCTGGCTGGCTGGAACTCGAGAGGGAAGGCAAAGACCTAAAAACAGGGAAATTTGCCTGTGAGTTCGTGTTTCGGGTGACCAGCCATAGAGGGACCTGGTTTTCCTCACTCCAGCAGGGTCTGCGCACCTGGCAGGCAAGCCCCCGCCCATGCTCGCCAGCCTGACCCAGAGCAGGAAGCAGCGATTCTGACTTAACCCCCAGAGCTTGGCAGGGGGCCTGGAATTGCCCCAGGGGGTTGCCTGGGAAGCTGTGTCAAGGCAATTTCAGCGAGGCGCGTGGACTGGGATTTGGAGATTGGGACTGGCCTGAGTTGAAGAGTGCAACCAACTTCGGCTGCGCCACCGGTACGGGGAGTTTACACGCCCAAAAAAGCGAGGAGCAGCGCTTGGTT